>NW_025977305.1:0-7026 GCF_021869965.1 Rhincodon typus | reverse complement strand
CTCGTCCCTGCCTCCCTAACCTGTTCTTCCTCCCACCTATCCCCTCCTCCCACCTCAAGCCGCACCTCCATCTCCTACCGACCAACCTCATCCCGCCCCCTTGACCTGTCCGTCCTCCCTGGACTGACCTATCCCCTTCCTAACTCCCTACCTACACTCACCTTTCCTGGCCCCATCCCCGCCTCTTCGACCTGTTTGTTTCTTCTCCACCTATCCTCTCCTCCATCCCTCTTCTATCCGCCTCCCACTCTCTCCCTATTTATTTCAAAACCCCCTTCCCCTCCCCCTTTTCTGATGAAGGGTCTAGGCCCGAAACGTCAGCCTCTCTGCTCCTATGATGCTGCTTGGCCTGCTGTGTTCATCCAGCCTTGCACCTTGTTGTCTCGGATTCTCCAGCATCTGCAGTTCCTACTATCTCTCATGCAATTCCCAAGGTGTTTGCAGTGAGAAGTCAGCAAAATGACTGAAAAATTACCTCCCCTTCCGTCCCTACACTTAACTAATTTAGAAAAACCTGTTTCTCTCTTTATTTTGGTGGAGATAAAAATTGTTAATTGGATTTTTATTTTGTATGCCAGTTTCCTGGTCATTACACTTTAGCCTGGAAGTTTGGCTTTTGCTCTCTTTTTTTTCAAGCAAATGAGTGGTTGTTCATCTGGGCAGGTAATAGAGAGTTATTTAATGTATTTGAACTATAGACAGTAAAATTGTCACTTTTAGCCCAACTTCTGAGGAAGAATGGGCTGAAAAGTGAAGAGTCAATGGAAGTGACTTTTCAACACTTCTAGTTCCTAAAGCAAATTAAACCTACTTTTTAAGTGAAATTGGATTCTGTTGACACACATTCACAATCACGTTTTGGTGCGTTGTTGGGACTTGTGACGATGCTGTCACTTTTTAGAAAGGTTATTTTGTCCTGGGTTATTTTTTTGAAGAGAGGTTGTAAAGGCAGAGGTGAAAATTGGCTACAAGAGACTGCCCAAGAGGGAGGCCTTTAGGTTTTTTGGTTAAAACAGTTGTACAATGGAAGGGGAGTGGCAAGTTCTCCCAGTTCAGGCTATCATGTTTTTTTTAGCTGTAGCAGTCCCAACATGTTTGAGTACCAGAAGGGTTGCAAGCTTCAGTAAATGATTCCTAACTGACTTTCTCTGCAATCTCTTTCGATGTTATCCCCTCCTGCCTGTAAGAATCAATGTTTGAATTTACCTTTTTGCCAAGGGGTGTGTTTATGGGATGTTACTATATTGGAACAGTTAATTCGTTAAGTTACTGTATCGAGTATTCAGTTAAGTTTTCCAGTAGTTAAGTTATGCTAAATTCTGCTTTCTTTTGAGGTTGTAGACTTGCTCGCGAAGCTGGTGTGTTTGATTGCAGATGTTTTGTCACCCTGCTAGCTAACAACATCAGTGCACCTCCAGTGAAGCGTTGGAGTTCTGTCCCACTTGTTATTTATATGCCTCAGTTTGCTGGGGTGGTTGGCATCACTTCTGGTTCTATTTTTCAGTGGTTTTGTACATTGGGTCCAGTTCAATGTGTTTGTTGACGGAGTTCCGGTTGGAATGCCAGGCCTCCAGGAATTCCCTGGAATGTCTCTGTTTCGCTTGTGCTATTATGGATGTGTTGTCCCAGTCAAATTTGTGTCCTTTGTCCGTGTGTATTGAGACCAGTGAGAATTGGTCGTGTCTGTTGGTGGCTAGTTGGTGTACATGTATCCTTATTGTCAGTTTTCATCCAGTTTGGTCTATGTAATGTAATGGTATTTTGTATATTACATTAGTTTTATTGGTTGTGGGTATGGGATCCTTTACGTTTGTCAGAAGCTGTCGCAGAGTGGCTGTTAGTTTGTGGGCTTCCCTGAAAACTAGGGGTCTGAGTAGTCTTGGGGTCATCTCTGATATGTAGGGTAGAGTGACTAGTGTGTCTGACTGTATTGTGTCTTGTTGTGATCTGTCGCGATGTAGACTTGCTCACAGAGCCGGTGTGTTTGATTGCAGATGTTTCGTCACCCTGCTAGGTAACATTGTCTGTGCGCCTCCAGTGAAGCGTTGATGTTCTGTCCCACTTGTTATTAAAAGATCAGAACCAGAAGTGATGCCAACCACCCCAGCAAACCAAGGCATATAAATAACAAGGAGGACAGAACACCAATGCTTCACTGGAGGCGCACTGACAATGTTACCAAGCAGGGTGACAAAATGTCTGCAATCAAACGCGCTGGCTCGGCGAGCAAGTCTACAACCTCATCCACAACCTGAACTACAAATCTTCTCAAAAACCTTATGCGCTTTCTTTTGTTTGTGTTTTAACTGCAGTGTTTAAATAAATTGTGTTTGGCTTAAAGCCGAATGGTTTGGCTAGTTGCATCACACCTGGAATACGCACATCGCATCTTCTTTCCACACTGTTAGGATTCTATGATTCATTCTATGATACCTTCAAAATAAGAAAATGTTAAGGTTTAGGCCACGTTCTTAAAATATTTTGAGGGGGTCTGGCCTGGTCCATAACAGACTTGTGTAACATTTATAACATTAACCATTATTGTTTTGTGATGGGTAAAATATTTATTATTGATTGATCCAAATTGTAAATAAAACTAGATTTTTTTTTTTGCTGATAGTGTACCCTGAGTTCTCTCAGTTCTGCAGTGTCTTAACATTATGTTTGATTTTGCAGATGTTAACTACCCATTCTGATTGACAAAATGTCTCTCGTTGTGAAATTCTGAGAAAATATGAGTGGGATAAAACTCCTAACATAATATTCATGATATTCGAAACATAATAGGTGCAGAATTTCAAGGTCGTGTGTGGATAGATAGAGTATTTTCCTATTGTTTTGTATCTTCATTCAGTTCTAAGACTGGTGTTAATGTGTTGTGAAGTGTTGATTAGACAAACATAAAGGTTACAGTTTTTGTTGCTAAGTCACGATATCTTTTACATTACGGCACATGGTGGGTAAATTATGTGCTGATTATTTGCCTACAGGGTCATGTTTTCATGTACTATTATTATTTTACTCATAATTCAAAGAGAGAGCAAAGAAAAAGCTAATGCTGGTTTTGTTAAGCCTTGGGCAAACTGTCTGTGTGGAGTTTGCACATTCTCCCTGTATCTGTGTGGATGTCTCTGTGTGCTCTGGTTTCCTCCCACAGTCCAAAGGTGTGCAGGCTAGGTGGATTCGCCATGGGATATGCAGGGTCACAGGGATAGGGTAGCGGGGTTGGGTCTAGGTGGGATGCACTTCGGAGGAGCAATGTGGACTCCATGGGCCGAATGGCCTGCTTCCACACTGTAGGGATTCTATGATTCCATGATTCGAAGTCATTTTGAATGATTGACTTCTCTCTGTCATCTCATCTCTTTTTCCCAGTCGCGATGTCTAATTCAGTTTTCAGCCAATTTTGTATCAAATGGCTACGTTTCAACAAAATTCAATTTCACGTTTTCTCACACAACTAAAATAAAATTAGAAATTATAAACGAGCCCTTTTAAAGTGAGTGAGAATTGATTACAGCATGGGAAATATGTGCTCACTTTTGGTAATCTGATGATAGACTATACAGTCTCTTTTCCATCATTGCTGAACATTAAAGGTTGTAAAGAGGGGTATCATAGCTCAGAATTTTTGTTATCATTAGTTCATTGTGTTTCATTTTCATCTGATGTAGTTGTGGATCTAACTGACCTTGAGGGAACTGTTTTTCTTGGTCATTCTGTTATGAATTATTGGGGGAGAAGTGAGTTTTTTTTAATGTGCACATGCAAGGAAGAAATCTGCTTAATATTCTTGTGTTCATGAGTGGTAACTAACTAATGACGAAGTTTTTAGTCATATGAGAGAAATAAAATGTTTAAGATCTTGCTATTTACTGGGGTTTGGCGCAAACCAGTTAAAGCTGATGTATTTCAGAGGGTTGAAGAGCTCGGGCATGCTCAGAATTTGTTTGAGTTACTTAACGTTATCTTGAAAAGCATTTAGTTTCCCACACGAGGCAACGCTTATGGTTGTTTTGTCATTTCTATTAAAACATACTTGATGCTAACATTATCAGTCTGAGGCTTCTTTATATTATCACAATATGATATAAATTTATGTTTCTAAATGTCTTAAATTGATTTATGATCTGGGGTTGAAATAAAGCATAGGTAGCAATGAGGCCTCCTGCAGTCACTGAGGATCTCTCGCACAAAGAATTACATTGAATTTATGGAGGGTCTGAACACAAACCAGTCACCTGTATTGGGTCATGGTGCAGAATACAGGGTCAGCAGTATCTTTATTCAACAAATTGTTACTGAGCATATGCAAAAGAAGCTGTCAAAGTGATATCAGAACAAAATGCAGCTGGGACCTGAGTCTAACCTTTTGCCATTACCACAAGCATCAATTGCAAAAGCACTACTTAAACCTGATTAATATGCTAAAAATAGATTTTGAACAGTTAAAGTGCAATTTCTTTTCAAAACAAATCCTCAAGTAAATGTTTGAGTAGGGTACCCAAGTTCTGAAATTCTGAGCCTGCCACCCACTACACGTAGTCTTCAGTAGCTGCAATTCCCTTTACGGCCCAGGAATGTCTCGACAGAGAAACGGATTACACACTACACTTGTAAAATGTGGCAATGAAAGAGCTTTTTAAATGGTCTACATTTTTTTCTAATTGGTGAGCAATTTCTACCTGCTGCTATGGAACTCCTGCATTGTTCAGCATTGCAGCCTACCTTCAGGATGCAGAATATAGAGGGATAGAGTCATACAGCACAGAAACAGACCCTTCGGTCCAAATTGTCAATGCCAACCAGCTTTTCCAAACTGAACTCATCCCATTTGCCTGTGATTGGTCCATATCCCACTAAACCTTTTCTATTCATGTACCTGTCCAAACGTCTTTTAAGTATTGTAATTGTACCTGTCTCTACCACTTCCTCTGGCAGCTCATTACATACACGCACCACGCTCTGTGTGAAAAGTCACCCCTCATTTTCCTGTTAAATCTTTCCCCTTTCCCCTTTCCCCTTTCCCCTCTCCCCTTTCCCCTCTCCCCTTAAACCTATGCCTTCTAGTTTTGGACCCCTCTACTCTTGGTAGTGGGGGGGGAATATCTTGGCTGTTCACCTAATCTTTGCATCTTCTGATTTTATAAACCTCTATAAGGTCTCCCCTCAGCCTCCGATGCTCAGGGGAAAAAATGTCCCATCGTCTCCTTATTAATGTGAATTTACACATTTTAATACAGGAAGACAGCATTCATTTAAGCTGTGAACTGAATCGAACAGGTCTTCATCACAGTGAGGAATGGTGGGCTAGATTTAAGGTAAATTTGTATTTGCAAGTGTAACCAAGAGTAAAGTTCAAAGGATATATGATGAATATATTCCATCCATCTCTTCCTGTATGAAACACATAATGTATCAAAGTATGAACTTTGGTCTTCTTCAAGGAGGGTTAAATAAACATGCCTCAATTAGCACACTTCTCTTCCCTGGAAGCCCTTAGTATGCAATGTTTCGAGTCTGTCAGTGTTACTGAATTTAACCCTAATTTGAAGAGTTTGGGAATAATAAATTTAGTTAACTGTCAGACTTTCTAATGTCTCTAGCTTTTCAAATACCTTTTTGAAAAGGATAAAAATATTATCCTCTCAATACAGGATTTCAGCTGCAATATTATCCTAGATGTCATGTGTGCAGGGCAAATCTGTTTGTGGAAACTGTAAGTGGTAGGAAACACACTAAAGGGTGTACCTACATTTGTAGAACTGTACTGCAGCATGAATTTCTCTCTGGCGAACATTGTAATTTCAGATGCTTTTTTTTTCAAAAAAAACCAAACTAAATGGTTTAATGAATAGAGTTGTTCTATTCGTATTGGCTTATATTATCAACATTAATTTCATCTATGCATTGAAAGATGATAAAACATTCAATGTATTTTTCTTTAATTATGTTTTTCCTTTGCATCTAATTATAAATTACAAAATAAATCTGGAGTTTGGATCTGACTACAGACCGTAGTGGTTTAAGACCCATTGGAGGTGGCTTAATTCTATATGGGACACTCGGTACTGTATGAAACTGAGTTTTAAAAATGCATGTTGTCACTTGGATCTGCTGGAGATTTTATTTTAAAATGTGTTGAGATTTTTTGAAACCTCTAACATGAAGCCTACTGACTACTTCTCTCTTTTAAAAAAAAAAAAAAAATACATTTCAAGGAGGGAATTCTGTACTCTGCAGCACAGAATGTAGTAGCTTGAGATAGGTAATGTAGATGATAAATGCCTGATTGGAATCCATATTCCAGCTATCATGGGACCAGTTGCTGCAGTATGGATACAGCTTCTGATTTGTGAACATGATTACTGTGGCTTTGCCTGTCAGATTGAAACAAATATTGTTCTGTCCTTGTAAAACTGAAGGTAGAGTCAATTTCAATTGGTAGCACTGAACACCTGTTTGAAATAAGATTATAGGGGTATTCAATATTTGAAAGTTAGATAAAGCTGTTTCTCACTATTCTGGGTATTATTGTGCTCTGTCATAGAATTAGGTAGGTTGGAGGTATTTTTCTTTAAATCTTTCACTCAGGGTCAGCATTGATTGCCCTTCGCTAATTGTCCAGAGGGCAGTTTAGAGTCAGTCACATTGCTGTGGATCTGGATTACATGTAGGCCAGACTTGATATGGATTTAGAATTCTATTCCTAAAGGACATGAGCCTTTCCTAATGAATAAAAACATGGATTTTTGCAACAAAACCTTCTTATTTCATGTCTCCAGATTATTACTGAATTCAGATTTCACCATCCCATTCAAACCCAGATTCCCAGAATATTAACCTGGGGTTCTGGATCAGTCCAGTGATATTACCAGTACATTACCATCTCCCCTTAATTTGGCTATGAAGTAGATGCTTTCACAATCAAAGTTTTCAGCTGGGAAGAAATGACAAATATCTGTTGGTGTTTGAAAATCTAACTGCTGTTAAATTCAGTGTGGAGCTGGAGGAACACAGCAGGCC
>NW_025977304.1:0-7026 GCF_021869965.1 Rhincodon typus | reverse complement strand
CAATCCCCTCTGCTGGACTCTCTCTGTATCTCTCACAACACAAACACTTCACCATGAACACACTCAATGGCAGAGCCAGTCTTGTTGGGCTGAATGGTTTACTTCTTCTCCTATACATTGTGGTCCTATGGTGAAACTTGTTAGGCACATAAATGCAGAATGTAAGACCTTCTATGTGCGTGTAAACATAAAATGATTAATAAAGACAAACATGTGCTCTTTACAGTCCAGAAGTGGAGAATTGATCATAAGGTTCATTAAAATGGCAGAACAACTTATTTAGCTCTATCTTTACAGAAGAAGATACCAGATAAGCTAGGGGTGCCAATGTCTGTTCGGAGGTGAGAATTGATGGCAATTAGTATTAATTTAGCATAGCGCTGGAGAAATTAACGAAAACTAATACATGACCAGGGTCATTAATCAAAACTTCAGGACACTGAAGTGGATGTATGTGTGTGGGTAGGGGTTGGGGGAGGATGAATGTTTGGAATGAGGGCTTTGGGGAAGGTGCTGTGGTGGAGTTGGAGAGTGTGACATGTTGGTTGTCACTTTCCCAAATTCTGTAGATTCTGAACAGTGGAGCATCCCAACAGATTGGAGGGTCACAGTGTCGCTCTAACATGGAAAAATGGATGAATGGAGAAAAACATGAATTGCAGACAGTTTGGCTTAACATCAGTCATCGGGAAAATGTAGGAGTTAATATTAAAGGATGTGGAAACAGGATTTTGCAAAGTCAGCATGGATTGATGAAAGGAAAATCATGTTTTACAAACATACTGGAATTCCTTGGAGTGTATATTTTGGAGTAGAAGGTAATGACTAGTGGGGAACCATGGGGTTCCAGCTATTCACAATAGCTTTAGTGATTTTTTTTCATTCATGACATGTAAATACTGAGACATGCCCTGAAACTACTCTCAGTTCTTTAGTTTATTCATTAATTGGATAATTAATGTGGTAGGATACTTCATCATCTCCTTGACTTGCTCTCTGAACTTGGATTGAGTTGCCACATAAACAAATGTGTTTATGCAGCAATTTAAATTTGCCAGTGAAAGGCCGGCCATTGCAAATACAAGTTCTGCATTGTTGTAATGGCTCAGGTATGTTCCTCGAATGCTGGAATAAAAAAAATCTGTAACATACACCGACCACAGAATTATGAAGCTGCCGGATAACGTGAAAAGTAAAATCACAGACTTTCTTCTGGTCTCCATCTCTGGGTCACTGTAATTGTCTCCTTTGCTCTGACCCTTCAGTCTCTGACGAGCCCGACTTGTCACTAAAATGTGTCTCACTGTCAGAGCATTGAGCAACAGAACTAAAGCATACGGAAGCAAGGGCGTTAAAACCCGATCAAACCAGTCAAATCCCACCCATCCAGGCTCAATAAAATAATCTGGCTTTAGAACACAGAACCAGGCTACATTGGCAATGACCTGTTTTGGTTCATATGCAAAGTAGAAGGGAACATTTTTAAAACAGAGCAGTATGCATGTTATTGAGAGGATGACAGCTGCATTTTTCTTGGTGCAATACTTCGTTTTCAGGTTCTGGAAACAGATGGCAATGAATCGATCAAAGGAGAAGGTGACCGTGAACCAGACAGAACAGTTTATGGCTACACAAATCACAACATTGTGAACACTACACACAGGGGTGAGATCCAGGAAAAACACAGGGAAATAATAGGATTTAATCTGCCACAGAATAACCTCAATGATTATAACAAATAGATCTGCTGTCGCCATGGCCATCAGGTAACGACTGGTGCATGTTGAGAGGCCGCACTTTCCTTGGGACAGGATCACAATTCCAAGTAAATTAACTGCATGAGAAATAACAGAACAGAAAGTGTAAATTACAGATTGAAACAATCTCTGCACGTGACTCAAACAGAAAGGACAGTTTTTCTTTTAGAACAAATAAATGCTCTTGGGTTTGATTTTATGTAATTTCTGGGAATACAGGTACCACCAAACGCATCCTATAATCCCAAGGATAGCATTTAAATGGCCAAGACTGGGAGTCTACAATGACTCAAAGCCTCCTTAAATGATGACTCTCGCCATTTTCGGACTCTTCACAGGGTTTCTCAAACCATTCAGCATTGAGATTGAATCCTCTCCAGCTTCAAATGTTCCCTGGGATCATAACACATCCAAGATTGATCCCATGACAGATTGGATTATGGAGAGATTTGGACACTATGCAAGATTGGACTGGATCTGCAGATCAAAGTCGCCTCAGAAACAGAATCAGACCCTTTGTTATACAGGTCCACTGACTAGTACCAGAATCCTCCTCATTTTTTGGGTTTGCCCAGTGCCACATTCCCCTCAGGATTAATACTCCTGCCCTAGATCCTTGCTCTGAGAAGCAGTTCTGAAGAAGAGTCATACCAGCCTTGAAACGTTAACTCTGTTTCTTTCTCTCTGGATCCTGCCGATCTACTCCAGTGTTCTCTAAGCTGGCATGATCAGACACAGTTGGCATTCAGGAGCAGATCCCTCCATGGGTTTTTGATCTGACACAGATCCCATCTCAGGGTATAAAACTCAGTCAAGTACAGGAGACCTCTCCTGTTTGATTTGGGAAACAGACACTTGCTCCTGAAGAGGTGTGTACCATGAGAGTACTAATGTCATATGTCAGAATGCAGTTAAATTCACCAAAATGCTCAGAGACATCTCCACTGCAAGTTAACATTTGAATGCCGTCCTTGTGGTTCAGAGGTAAGAACACTACCACTGCATCACAAGAGCCCTCACAAGTCAGCATTAAACCACTGAGAATATTCATAACATCTGACATAATCAATGACATCGATGTTCGAGTATCTGTATAATGGTGACCACTATACCAGAGCATAATATCTTCTATCACAAAGTGCAGGGAGCAACTCTCACCCAGATTTACAAAGCCTCAATAGTTTAAGTCACTTACCAGGAATGCTAACAATGGCAAGAATCACATTGAATACTTTATTGATAATTCCAAATGTTTCAAGCATTTTCTCTGTGAAGTGATCTGTGCTTTCATGTTGCAGTCAATCTCTCTGCATCAAACACTGACGTTTTATGTTTCCCAGCCTTTTAATTTATAGCATGGAGGAGTGCCTGGGGATTTTGAGGTTGCAACACTCTTCAAATTAGTGTTTCTTTCAAATGTGAACAAACAGATTACAACAACACACATTAAGTGCTTATATAAATATATATTTATTTCTGAAATTCAATTTTAAAAACTGGATAATTCTGACCACATTAATTAATGAAATGAGAAGTTTTATTCAACAAGCAATATTGTCTTCTACACAAATTCTCCTATCTCTCAACCTCATGGTGTTCCTAAGATATCCTTCACTCGATAATGCCCACTCAGTAACCATCTCCCTAAGGGAGCTGGACAGCTGGTTTGCAATGTAGGCACATCAACTACTTTGACCCAGTTCCCACACTCGCTGATATTACCATGAAGGACTTTCCTTCTCACCCTCACCTGAGCTCTTGTGAACCCCAGTTTAAAATTACCGCCAGTTGCCCCTCTCTGATGAGGGATTAGTATGTGGGCTTTTGTGACGATGGCTTTGCATATATCTCCAATATTCAACAATGGGGGAGCCCAACACGTCCATGCGAAGATAAGGCTGAACCCATTCACAAAAATCTTCAGACAGAATGGGTGATGCGTTGATCCACCTTGGCCTCCTCCCGCAGGCAAAGGCTGGGGCCTTGACAACATTGCAGCAATGGGAGAGATGACCTGTGCTCCAGAACATGCTGCACCTCTAGTCAAGCAGTTCCTGCTGACATCTCCTTGAGAGAGTGGAAATTTTACCTGGGGGTATGTGCTGCGCACAAAAAAACAGGACAAAGCCATCTGGCCAATTACCACCCCATCAGTCTACTCTCGGTCATGAAAATGTGAAGGAAAGTATCATCAACAGTGCTATCAAGCAGCACCACATAGCAATAACCTGCTCAGTGATGCCTGTTTAGGGTTCTGCCAGGGCCACTCAGCTCCGAGCTTCATTACAGCCTTGGTTCAAACACGGAGAAAATGAGCTGATTCCAGACTATGCTTAACATCAAATCTGCATTTAACTGGGTGTAACATCAAGGAGCCTGAGCAAATCTGGAATCAATGGAAATGGAAGAAAACTTTCCACTGGTTGGAGTCATCCCTGGCACAAAGGAAAAAGCCTGTGATTGTTGACAGTCAGGCATCATAACTGCAGGACATCTCGGCAGGAGTTCTTCAGGCGAGTGTCCTCGGCCCAACCTTCTGCAGTAGTTTTATCAATGTACTTCCTTCCATCATAAGGTCCATCTTAAGGATGTTAGCCAATGTTTGCACAATGTTCAGCAGCATGTGTGACTATTCAGATACTGAAGCAGTCCATATCTAAGTGTAGTAAGACCTGGAAAATATCCAGAACTGGGATGAAAAGTGGCAAAGAACATTTATGCCACATAAATGCCAGACTATGATGGTCTCTAAAATTCGAGAAATAAACCATGATCCTTTGGTTTTCAATGGTTTTCCAATCACTGAATCCTCAACTGTCAACGTCTTGGGGTTACCGTTGACTAGAAACCGAACTAGAATATCCATTAAATGTGGTGGTGACAGAGCAGGTCAGAGGCTAGGAATCCAGCTGCGAATAACTCACCACCTGACTCCCCAAACACTGTTCACCGTCTACAAGACACCAGTCAGGAATGTGATGGAATATTCCCCACTTGCTTGGATGAGGGCTGCTCCAACAGTATTCAAGAAGATTATTACAATCTGGGATAAAAGAGTCCACTTGATTGCCATCACAGCCACAAACATCCATGTTACTTTCACCAACCATCTACTAGGTGCACTGCAGAAATTTAAAAACAGCTGCTTACACAGCACCTTCCAAACCCACAGCACATTCTCACAGTCATGGAGGACAAGCAATAAATGCTGGCCCAGCCAGAAGTGCCCATGAATGGATTACAATTCATTAAAAATGTTATTCGATCATGACGAATGGTGGACTCTGGGTTTTAGGCTTTGTGAGTGTAAGATGGTTGGGTGCAGTCAGTGCCTTGCTTGTTGTGAATAGATGAAGCGATAGGCTGTTGGAACAATCTGTCAGTCTTTCAAAGTCACAGCCTACATACATAGCTTCACATGGACACTGACATTTACAAACCAGATAACTCACATGTGGATGACACAGTGGCTCAGTGGTTAGCACTGCTGCCTCACAGCGCCAAGGACCCAGGTTTGATTCCAACCTTGGGCGATTGTCTGTGTGGAGTTTGCACATTCGCCCCATGTTTGCATGGGTTTCCTCTGGTTTCCTCCCACAGTCCAAAGATGTGCAGGGTAGGTGGATTGGCTGTGCTAAATTTCCCCATAGTGTCCAGGGATGTGTAGATTAGACGCATGAAGCCGCGGGAAATGCAGGGGTTACAGGGATAGGGGAGGGGGATGGGTCTCTGTGGGATGCTCTTTGGAGGGTTGATATGGACTTGTTGGGCTGAATGGCCTGGTTCCACACTGTGGGGAACCAATTTGAAATGTACTTGTAGCTGGACTGAAGAATATTTGGAAACATAAGAGATATCATTGTCATTAAAACAATTTTGTATGGAAATTAGTACACAAGGGAAAAATAATTAGATATTTTCAAAGTCCTTGAGCTTTATAATAATTTGATCTTGGGCACAATAACCAGACACATTGGTGTATTACGTTTCCTTTAGATTTTAGTCTTAAACTTGAAGTTGTGTTTGTTAGACAATCAAAATGGACATGATCAGTTCGGAAGAAGGATCACTGGACCTGAAAAGTTAACTCGGATTTCTATCCACAGATGCTGCCAGACCTGCTGAGCATTTCCAGCAATTTCTGTTTTTGTGCATGGTCAGAACAATATTGAAACCATCGACATAAAATTTCTGTCTTGAGTCACACACAAGCCAGACAGCACAATTCTGTTTAGTCACTGAATTTGTGGAGCTGACATGCACTGGATATGGTTGATTAGGGATTCAATATATGATGCCATGTGCTGCAGTAGTCCATTATGTTTGTAAGGCTTTCCACAAGGATCTGGTCCAGGGTGCAGACTTACAGAGCCTTTATTGGTCAGTGCATTGAGTATAGGGGTTATATGTCATGTTGTGGCTGTACAGCACAATGGTTGGGCCACTTTTGGAATATTGTCTTCACCTCTGGTCTCCCTGTTATGGGAAAGATGTTGTTAAACTTGAAAGGGTTCAGAAAAGATTTACAAGGATGTCACTAGATTTGGCGGGTTTCAGCTGCAGGGAAAGGTTAGATATGTTGGGACTATTTTCCCTGGAACATCTGAGGCTGAGGGTTGACCTTATAGAGGTTTATAAAATCATGAGGGGCATTGATAGGATGAATGGCCAAGGTCTTTTTTTGCCAGGGAAGAGGAAACCAAAATTAGAGGGTATAGGTTTAAGGTGAGAGGGGAGAGATTTAAAAGGGACCTGAGCAGCAACATTTTTCATACAGAGGGTAATGCAGATATGGAATAAGCTGAGATAGGAATAGTGGATGCTGGTACAAATACAACTTTTAAAAGGCATCTGGATGGATATATGAATAGGAAGGATTTAAAGGGATATGGGTCAAATGCTGGCAAATAGGACGAGATTAATTTAAGATATCTGTTCAGCGTGGGCAGGTTTGACTGAAGGGTCTGTTTCTGTGCTGTACAACTCTATGACACTTTGAATTCAGCACAGACAAATTTACGAGACATGCTTGTTTGCAGGTCATTTGTTTAAATGTTGAAAAGTGTTGAGATCAGCTCTGTGCCAGTGCATTGGTCAGTATTTCCCACACTCCCTAGTTGTTCAAGAATGTCTCTGAATTGTGAGTAGTGAGGGAATGTCTGAATAGCTGTCTGAATCCCAGTCTGGAAGCTCTCTGGATAGAGTTAGGAGCCTGTCAATACGACACTCTTTATTGGAGGGACAGTGAAGTGCAGCAGCACTATATTTG
>NW_025977303.1:0-7027 GCF_021869965.1 Rhincodon typus | reverse complement strand
CAATCCCCTCTGCTGGACTCTCTCTGTATCTCTCACAACACAAACACTTCACCATGAACACACTCAATGGCAGAGCCAGTCTTGTTGGGCTGAATGGTTTACTTCTTCTCCTATACATTGTGGTCCTATGGTGAAACTTGTTAGGCACATAAATGCAGAATGTAAGACCTTCTATGTGCGTGTAAACATAAAATGATTAATAAAGACAAACATGTGCTCTTTACAGTCCGGACATGGAGAATTGATCATAAGGTTCATTAAAATGGCAGAACAACTTATTTAGCTCTATCTTTACAGAAGAAGATACCAGATAAGCTAGGGGTGCCAATGTCTGTTCGGAGGTGAGAATTGATGGCAATTAGTATTAATTTAGCATAGCGCTGGAGAAATTAACGAAAACTAATACATGACCAGGGTCATTAATCAAAACTTCAGGACACTGAAGTGGATGTATGTGTGTGGGTAGGGGTTGGGGGAGGATGAATGTTTGGAATGAGGGCTTTGGGGAAGGTGCTGTGGTGGAGTTGGAGAGTGTGACATGTTGGTTGTCACTTTCCCAAATTCTGTAGATTCTGAACAGTGGAGCATCCCAACAGATTGGAGGGTCACAGTGTCGCTCTAACATGGAAAAATGGATGAATGGAGAAAAACATGAATTGCAGACAGTTTGGCTTAACATCAGTCATCGGGAAAATGTAGGAGTTAATATTAAAGGATGTGGAAACAGGATTTTGCAAAGTCAGCATGGATTGATGAAAGGAAAATCATGTTTTACAAACATACTGGAATTCCTTGGAGTGTATATTTTGGAGTAGAAGGTAATGACTAGTGGGGAACCATGGGGTTCCAGCTATTCACAATAGCTTTAGTGATTTTTTTTCATTCATGACATGTAAATACTGAGACATGCCCTGAAACTACTCTCAGTTCTTTAGTTTATTCATTAATTGGATAATTAATGTGGTAGGATACTTCATCATCTCCTTGACTTGCTCTCTGAACTTGGATTGAGTTGCCACATAAACAAATGTGTTTATGCAGCAATTTAAATTTGCCAGTGAAAGGCCGGCCATTGCAAATACAAGTTCTGCATTGTTGTAATGGCTCAGGTATGTTCCTCGAATGCTGGAATAAAAAAAATCTGTAACATACACCGACCACAGAATTATGAAGCTGCCGGATAACGTGAAAAGTAAAATCACAGACTTTCTTCTGGTCTCCATCTCTGGGTCACTGTAATTGTCTCCTTTGCTCTGACCCTTCAGTCTCTGACGAGCCCGACTTGTCACTAAAATGTGTCTCACTGTCAGAGCATTGAGCAACAGAACTAAAGCATACGGAAGCAAGGGCGTTAAAACCCTATCAAACCAGTCAAATCCCACCCATCCAGGCTCAATAAAATAATCTGGCTTTAGAACACAGAACCAGGCTACATTGGCAATGACCTGTTTTGGTTCATATGCAAAGTAGAAGGGAACATTTTTAAAACAGAGCAGTATGCATGTTATTGAGAGGATGACAGCTGCATTTTTCTTGGTGCAATACTTCGTTTTCAGGTTCTGGAAACAGATGGCAATGAATCGATCAAAGGAGAAGGTGACCGTGAACCAGACAGAACAGTTTATGGCTACACAAATCACAACATTGTGAACACTACACACAGGGGTGAGATCCAGGAAAAACACAGGGAAATAATAGGATTTAATCTGCCACAGAATAACCTCAATGATTATAACAAATAGATCTGCTGTCGCCATGGCCATCAGGTAACGACTGGTGCATGTTGAGAGGCCGCACTTTCCTTGGGACAGGATCACAATTCCAAGTAAATTAACTGCATGAGAAATAACAGAACAGAAAGTGTAAATTACAGATTGAAACAATCTCTGCACGTGACTCAAACAGAAAGGACAGTTTTTCTTTTAGAACAAATAAATGCTCTTGGGTTTGATTTTATGTAATTTCTGGGAATACAGGTACCACCAAACGCATCCTATAATCCCAAGGATAGCATTTAAATGGCCAAGACTGGGAGTCTACAATGACTCAAAGCCTCCTTAAATGATGACTCTCGCCATTTTCGGACTCTTCACAGGGTTTCTCAAACCATTCAGCATTGAGATTGAATCCTCTCCAGCTTCAAATGTTCCCTGGGATCATAACACATCCAAGATTGATCCCATGACAGATTGGATTATGGAGAGATTTGGACACTATGCAAGATTGGACTGGATCTGCAGATCAAAGTCGCCTCAGAAACAGAATCAGACCCTTTGTTATACAGGTCCACTGACTAGTACCAGAATCCTCCTCATTTTTTGGGTTTGCCCAGTGCCACATTCCCCTCAGGATTAATACTCCTGCCCTAGATCCTTGCTCTGAGAAGCAGTTCTGAAGAAGAGTCATACCAGCCTTGAAACGTTAACTCTGTTTCTTTCTCTCTGGATCCTGCCGATCTACTCCAGTGTTCTCTAAGCTGGCATGATCAGACACAGTTGGCATTCAGGAGCAGATCCCTCCATGGGTTTTTGATCTGACACAGATCCCATCTCAGGGTATAAAACTCAGTCAAGTACAGGAGACCTCTCCTGTTTGATTTGGGAAACAGACACTTGCTCCTGAAGAGGTGTGTACCATGAGAGTACTAATGTCATATGTCAGAATGCAGTTAAATTCACCAAAATGCTCAGAGACATCTCCACTGCAAGTTAACATTTGAATGCCGTCCTTGTGGTTCAGAGGTAAGAACACTACCACTGCATCACAAGAGCCCTCACAAGTCAGCATTAAACCACTGAGAATATTCATAACATCTGACATAATCAATGACATCGATGTTCGAGTATCTGTATAATGGTGACCACTATACCAGAGCATAATATCTTCTATCACAAAGTGCAGGGAGCAACTCTCACCCAGATTTACAAAGCCTCAATAGTTTAAGTCACTTACCAGGAATGCTAACAATGGCAAGAATCACATTGAATACTTTATTGATAATTCCAAATGTTTCAAGCATTTTCTCTGTGAAGTGATCTGTGCTTTCATGTTGCAGTCAATCTCTCTGCATCAAACACTGACGTTTTATGTTTCCCAGCCTTTTAATTTATAGCATGGAGGAGTGCCTGGGGATTTTGAGGTTGCAACACTCTTCAAATTAGTGTTTCTTTCAAATGTGAAGAAACAGATTACAACAACACACATTAAGTACTTATATAAATGTATATTTATTTCTAAAATTCAATTTTGAAAACTGGATAATTCTGACCACATTAATTAATGAAATGAGAAGTTTTATTCAACAAGCAATATTGTCTTCTACTCCAACCCTCCTATCTCTCAACCTCGTGGTGTTCCAAAGATATCCTTCACTCGATAATGCCCACTCAGTAACCATCTCCCTAAGGGAGCTGGACAGCTGGTTTGCAATGTAGAGGCACATCAACTACTTTGACCCAGTTCCCACACTCGCTGATATTACCATGAAGGACTTTCCTTCTCACCCTCACCTGAGCTCTTGTGAACCCCAGTTTAAAATCACCACCAGTTGCCCCTCTCTGATGAGGGATTAGTATGTGGGTTTTTGCGACGATGACTTTGCATATATCTCCAATATTCAACAATGGGGGGGCCCAACACATCCATGCAAAGATAAGGCTGAACCCATTCACAAAAATCTTCAGACAGAATGGGTGATGGGTTGATCCATCTTGGCCTCCTCTCTCAGGCAAAGGCTGGGGCCTTGACAACATTGCAGCAATGGGAGAGATGACCTGTGCTCCAGAACATGCTGCACCTCTAGTCAAGCAGTTCCTGCTGACATCTCCTTGAGAGAGTGGAAATTTTGCCTGGGGGTATGTGCTGCGCACAAAAAAACAGGACAAAGCCATCTGGCCAATTACCACCCCATCAGTCTACTCTCGGTCATGAAAATGTGAAGGAAAGTATCATCAACAGTGCTATCAAGCAGCACCACATAGCAATAACCTGCTCAGTGATGCCTGTTTAGGGTTCTGCCAGGGCCACTCAGCTCCGAGCTTCATTACAGCCTTGGTTCAAACACGGAGAAAATGAGCTGATTCCAGACTATGCTTAACATCAAATCTGCATTTAACTGGGTGTAACATCAAGGAGCCTGAGCAAATCTGGAATCAATGGAAATGGAAGAAAACTTTCCACTGGTTGGAGTCATCCCTGGCACAAAGGAAAAAGCCTGTGATTGTTGACAGTCAGGCATCATAACTGCAGGACATCTCGGCAGGAGTTCTTCAGGCGAGTGTCCTCGGCCCAACCTTCTGCAGTAGTTTTATCAATGTACTTCCTTCCATCATAAGGTCCATCTTAAGGATGTTAGCCAATGTTTGCACAATGTTTAGCAGCATGTGTGACTATTCAGATACTGAAGCAGTCCATATCTAAGTGTAGTAAGACCTGGAAAATATCCAGAACTGGGATGAAAAGTGGCAAAGAACACTTATGCCACATAAATGCCAGACTATGATGGTCTCTAAAATTCGAGAAATAAACCATGATCCTTTGGTTTTCAATGGTTTTCCAATCACTGAATCCTCAACTGTCAACGTCTTGGGGTTACCGTTGACTAGAAACCGAACTAGAATATCCATTAAATGTGGTGGTGACAGAGCAGGTCAGAGGCTAGGAATCCAGCTGCGAATAACTCACCACCTGACTCCCCAAACACTGTTCACCGTCTACAAGACACCAGTCAGGAATGTGATGGAATATTCCCCACTTGCTTGGATGAGGGCTGCTCCAACAGTATTCAAGAAGATTATTACAATCTGGGATAAAAGAGTCCACTTGATTGCCATCACAGCCACAAACATCCATGTTACTTTCACCAACCATCTACTAGGTGCACTGCAGAAATTTAAAAACAGCTGCTTACACAGCACCTTCCAAACCCACAGCACATTCTCACAGTCATGGAGGATAAGCAATAAATGCTGGCCCAGCCAGAAGTGCCCATGAATGGATTACAATTCATTAAAAATGTTATTCGATCATGACGAATGGTGGACTCTGGGTTTTAGGCTTTGTGAGTGTAAGATGGTTGGGTGCAGTCAGTGCCTTGCTTGTTGTGAATAGATGAAGCGATAGGCTGTTGGAACAATCTGTCAGTCTTTCAAAGTCACGGCCTACATACATAGCTTCACATGGACACTGACATTTACAAACCAGATAACTCACATGTGGATGACACAGTGGCTCAGTGGTTAGCACTGCTGCCTCACAGCGCCAAGGACCCAGGTTTGATTCCAACCTTGGGCGACTGTCTGTGTGGAGTTTGCACATTCGCCCCATGTTTGCATGGGTTTCCTCTGGTTTCCTCCCACAGTCCAAAGATGTGCAGGGTAGGTGGATTGGCCGTGCTAAATTTCCCCATAGTGTCCAGGGATGTGTAGATTAGACGCATGAAGCCGCGGGAAATGCAGGGGTTACAGGGATGGGGAGGGGGATGGGTCTCTGTGGGATGCTCTTTGGAGGGTTGATATGGACTTGTTGGGCTGAATGGCCTGGTTCCACACTGTGGGGAACCAATTTGAAATGTACTTGTAGCTGGACTGAAGAATATTTGGAAACATAAGAGATATCATTGTCATTAAAACAATTTTGTATGGAAATTAGTACACAAGGGAAAAATAATTAGATATTTTCAAAGTCCTTGAGCTTTATAATAATTTGATCTTGGGCACAATAACCAGACACATTGGTGTATTACGTTTCCTTTAGATTTTAGTCTTAAACTTGAAGGTGTGTTTGTTAGACAATCAAAATGGACATGATCAGTTCGGAAGAAGGATCACTGGACCTGAAAAGTTAACTCGGATTTCTATCCACAGATGCTGCCAGACCTGCTGAGCATTTCCAGCAATTTCTGTTTTTGTTAATGGTCAGAACAATATTGAAACCATCGACATAAAATTTCTGTCTTGAGTCACACACAAGCCAGACAGCACAATTCTGTTTAGTCACTGAATTTGTGGAGTTGACGTGCACTGGATATGGTTGATTAGGGATTCAATATATGATGCCATGTGCTGCAGTAGTCCATTATGTTTGTAAGGCTTTCCACAAGGATCTGGTCCAGGGTGCAGACTTACAGAGCCTTTATTGGTCAATGCATTGAGTATAGGGGTTATATGTCATGTTGTGGCTGTACAGCACAATGGTTGGGCCACTTTTGGAATATTGTCTTCACCTCTGGTCTCCCTGTTATGGGAAAGATGTTGTTAAACTTGAAAGGGTTCAGAAAAGATTTACAAGGATGTCACTAGATTTGGCGGGTTTCAGCTGTAGGGAAAGGTTGAATATGTTGGGACTATTTTCCCTGGAACATCTGAGGCTGAGGGTTGACCTTATAGAGGCTTATAAAATCATGAGGGGCATTGATAGGATGAATGGCCAAGGTCTTTTTTTGCCAGGGAAGAGGAAACCAAAATTAAAGGGTATAGGTTTAAGGTGAGAGGGGAGAGATTTAAAAGGGACCTAAGCAGCAACATTTTTCATGCAGAGGGTAATGCAGATATGGAATAAGCTGAGATAGGAATAGTGGATGCTGGTACAAATACAACTTTTAAAAGGCATCTGGATGGATATATGAATAGGAAGGATTTAAAGGGATATGGGCCAAATGCTGGCAAATAGGACTAGATTAATTTAAGATATCTGTTCAGCGTGGGCAGGTTTGACTGAAGGGTCTGTTTCTGTGCTGTACAACTCTATGACACTTTGAATTCAGCACAGACAAATTTACGAGACATGCTTGTTTGCAGGTCATTTGTTTAAATGTTGAAAAGTGTTGAGATCAGCTCTGTGCCAGTGCATTGGTCAGTATTTCCCACACTCCCTAGTTGTTCAAGAATGTCTCTGAATTGTGAGTAGTGAGGGAATGTCTGAATAGCTGTCTGAATCCCAGTCTGGAAGCTCTCTGGATAGAGTTAGGAGCCTGTCAATATGACACTCTTTATTGGAGGGACAGTGAAGTGCAGCAGCACTATATTTG
>NW_025977302.1:0-7028 GCF_021869965.1 Rhincodon typus | reverse complement strand
TTCATAATTTTATATGTTTCTATAAGATCCCCCCTCAATCTTCTGAACTCCAATGAATATAATCCCAATCTACTCAGTCTCTCCTCATAAACCAACCCCCTCAACTCCGGAATCAACCTAGCGAACCTCCTTTGTACCCCCTCCAGTGAAGTTGCAGGGTCAACCGGCAAAAACAGGGGTTTTATTTTGGGGAAGATATCTTTCAAAACACTGGCTCAGGCTGCACCGTTCTAACGAGGAGAGAAGGTTCCAAGTAGCACTGTACTGACAACACGCCAGATTCTCAGTAGTTACCCTTTCTTTGATAAATGTTTATACAATGGATTTACTTTGATGCAAAGTCCGCAAAAACCATTGTTGCAAATATCGAACAAATTCTTGACTTTCTTTTGCTACAGGTACGGTTCGATGCAACCACATTTCTTTTCCTAAACGGGCAACATCCAAATTTAAATCCCATGGCTAAATCCGCGTATTACTGATTTGATAGAATAACGGTATCATCTGACACTATCGGTAATCAGTTCACCAACCCCCACCCCCCCAACATCCCATCTCTTCCCCCACCCCCAACCTCTTCCTCTCTCCCTCCTTCTTGGTGCAATCTTAACAGAAGTTCAATTGAGGCAGAGCTGGTAGGAACTGCAGATGCTGGTGAATCTTGTCTTCAATTGAGGCAGTCCTGGGGACAAGATGATTATTTGAAGAGGAATGGTGTGCGAGGAAAAGGCGGTAGAATGGCTCAAGGTAATGACGCTTTTCTGAAGAGCGAGTATCAGCACAGCGGGCCGAATGGACTCCTTCTGCCCTGTAACAATTCCACGATTCATGGTGGGGCCCACAAGTTCAATATATTTCAAGTTCCACATTTTAAAGCTGTGAGCTGAGAGGATTTTGTTTAGGACATAAGAACCAGGAGCAGGAGTAGGCCATTCAGCCCCTCGACCCTGCTCCACCATTTCATAGGATCATGGCTGATCTCATCTCAACTTCACCTCTACTTTCCTGCCCGCTCTCCATAACCCTTCAACGCGTTATTAGTTAGAAATCTGTCTTGTCCTCCTCCAATTTACTCAATCCCACAACATCCACCACACTCTGGGGGAGTGAATTCCACAGATCCATGACCCTTTAGCCTCAAATAATGCTTGATCTTGCTAACATTGATCTCGCCTAGGGCACGCCCTGTGCAATGTAACCTGTAAGCCTATATCTTTTTGATCTGTACATCCTTTGTTTACTATGAACTGCCTGTATCGCTCGTAAACAAAGCTTTTCACTATATTTCGTGACAATAAATAAATCAATCAAATCTCTGAGAGAAGTAATTTGTCCGCGTCTCTGTTTTGAATTTGCTAGCCCTTATCCTAAACTCTTGACCTCTTGTTCCAGATTGCCCCACATGAGAGAACATCCTCTCTACATCGACATTTTTCAATCCCCTTTAGCATTTTATTTACCTCAATTAGATTTCCTTTCATTTCTGCTAAATTCCACAGAATATCAGCCTAAACACATAGTCATACAGCACACAAGATGCCCTTCACCCCATTGAGTCTGCGCGAACCAATCTACACTAATCCTGCTTTCTAGCCCTTGGCCCCTAGCCTTGAAAGTTAAAACACTTTAAGCACTCATCCAAATACTTTTTAAAGGTTGTGAAGTCTCCTGCCTCATCTCCTCCCCAACGCAGTGCATCCCACATCCCCACCACAGCTACTCCTCAAATCCCCTTCCCTTCACCTCAAAATGATACCCCACACACTCCCCACCACCTTCGACATTGACCCTCCAAGTTTCAAATCTACCCAATCGCTCTTTATGAGTCCAGCCCCTCATCTCCAGAATGAAACTCCCTCCCTCAGGATTGCAGCAGTTCAGAAAGGCAGCTCAGCATGCCCTTCTTAGGGTGGCATGGTGGCTCAGTGGTTAGCACTGCTGTCTCACAGTGCCAGGGGCCCGGGTTCAGTTCCACCCTCGGGCGACTGTCTGTGTGGAGTTTGCACATTCTCCCCGTGTCTGCGTGGGTTTCCTCCCGGTGCTCCGGTTTCCTCCCACTGTCCAAAGATGTGCATTTTAGGGTGGATTGGCCATGCTAAATGGTCCGTAGTGTTCAGGGATGTGTAGGCTGGGTGGATTAGCCAAGGGGAAATGCAGTGTTACAGGGGTGGGTCAGTGTGGACTCGATAGGACAAATGGCCTGCTCCCAGACTGTAGGGATTCTGTGAACGGCGATTATATTACCAGGCCAAATGATGAGTGGCTTAGACGTTATAGGGATAGGGTAGAGTCTGGGTGGGATGCTCTTTGGAGGAGTGGGGTGAACGGCCTCTTTCTGCCCTATAAGGATTCTGTGATTCTCAAAGGCAACTAGGGACAGGCGGTGAACAGTAGCCCAGCTAAGTGAATAAAGAAAATACACTGCATCCAATTAAGTAAGTGAAGGGAGCAACAATATGACAACAAGAGACTCTCCAGCCCGGCCCCCCACCTCTCTCTCTCTCTGTTGTCCCCACCAGCTCCCAGGGTGCTATTTACCGCTTTGAGAAGGGTAAGGTACTTACAGCGTTGAGTCCGAGGGTGCTGTTCCTGGATGAGGGAGTGAGTCCCAGGAGCAGACCGCTGGCAGCTACCGAGCCCAGGAGCTGCGAGGCGATGTAGAGGATAGCCCGCAGCAAACTAACCTGGCAACCGGCTAACAGCCCCAGGGTCACCGCTGGGTTCAGGTGCCCCCCGCTCAGGTGCCCGATGATCTGTGCCGTGGTGGCAATGCTCAAGCCGAAGGTCAGGGAGATCTGCACCACGTCGGCTGGGTAGCCTCTGGGGGTCCACTTGGTGGCCGAGCCAGTGCTCAGGAAAACAAAGATGGTCATTCCCAGGAATTCAGCCAGCACTGCCCTCCAAAAGGAACGGCGCTGCAACTCCCTGAACATCCTCAATATCCCCCAAAATCACCCAGTAAAAGGCTCAAACTCTTCTCCCACCAAGCACCCCCCCCCCCCTTTTTAAATCCACTCTTATTTCCCCCCAACTGTGCGCGCAGATGCAAAACAAAAGTTTAGTTTGAAAAGTGCATCAGGCGAGACATTTTTATAGAGGAGGTTTCCTGGGGGGTGGCGACAAAAGGCGTTGTCCAAGTGCTGCTCTCGAACATTGAACGCCGGCGGGGCTGTTCCCAGCTCCTGTTTCCTCAGGGATTCACCCCGGAGGCAAGAGGGACTACTCAAGTCTCCAGCATTGCTGGGAATCTGAAACAGACACAGGGAGATTGCTGGAGAAACTCAGCAAGCCCGGCAACATCCGTGGAGAGAGAGAAAGAGGAACAGAGTTAACTATTTTTTTTGAGTTCAGTGACACTTCTTACTGTTCTGCCTCCACCTGGTGCTCTAGAGTCACACAGCACAGAAACAGACCCTTCGGTCCAACTCGTCCGTGCGGACCAAATACCCAAAATTCATCTAGTCCCATTTGCCTGCATATCCCTCTAAACCCTTCCTATTCATTGAAACATAGAATCCCTACACTGTGGAAGCAGGTCATTCAGCCCATCGAGTTCTCACCATTCCTCCAAAGAGCATCCCACCCAAACCCATCCCCCTACCCTATCCCTGTAACCTCCCCATTCCCCATGGCTAACCCACCTAGCCTGCACATCCCTGAACACTATGGGCAACTTAGCATGGCCAATCCACCTATCCTGCACATCTTTGGACTGTGGGAGGAAACCGGAGCACTGGGAGGAAACCCACGCAGACACAGGGAGAATGTGCAAACTCCACACAGTCACCTGAGGGTGGAATCGAATCGAGGTCCCTAGCGCTCTGAGGCAGCAGTGCTAACCACTGAGCCACCATGTCACCCATATACCCGTCCAGATGCCTTTTAAATGTTGTAGTTGTACCAGCCTCCACCACTTCCTCTGGCACCTCGTGCCATACATGCTCCACCCTCTGTGTGAAAAAGTTACACCCTAGGTCCCTTTTAAATCTTTCCGCTCTCACCTTAAACCTATGCCCTTTAGTTTTGGACTCCCTTACCCTGGGAAAAAGACCTTGGCTATTTACCTCTCATGATTTTATAAACCTCTATAACACCACCCTTAAGCCTGCGACGCTCCAGGGAAAATAGCTCCAGCCCTATTTGGCTTCTCCCTACAACTCAAACTCTCCAACTTGACAACATCTATGTAAATCTTTTCTGAACCCTTTCAAGTTTAACAACATCCTTCGCATAGCAGGGAGACCACAACTGCACGCAGTATTCCAAAAGTGGCCTAACCAATGTCCTGTACAGTTGCAACATGCCCTCCCAATTCCTATACTCAACGCACTGACCAATGCACTGTACTTTTGCACTACCTACCCCATCCCAATCCTCATGCCTTCCCGGCCCAATGTGTACCTTTCAAGCAACAGATGCAGCAGTACAATCTGCAGCACTTTTATGGGATCTGGCTGTGCCCAGACATGGATTGGCATGGATAGACTAATCCCATCTGTCTATATGTGATCCATATCCCCCTATTCCGTGCTTGTGTCTGTCTAAATGCCTCTTAAACGTTGCTATCATATTCACATATCTGAAATGCAACATTGATTTTTGCTTAGAGCAGTATGTTGAAGAACCTACCCTGGGAACAGGCTGTGTCAGATCTAGTAATGTGGTAGGATAAGTACGAGATCTTGTGGTTAAGCATTCTATAGGGCACGGTGATCAAAGCCTGGGAGAATTTCATAATTCAGTTTGATGGAGAGCAAGTCCAGTCTCAACCCGGTATCCTCAACTCAAAAGCAGGCAATTACAGAATTATCTAAAGCATGTTGCAAAAATAGACTAAGGTCAGTGGTTGAGAAGATGAGATATTTGTACAATGCTCAGCAAATGTTTATTCCAGTGAAAAACAGGACTCTGATGAGAAGATTGAAACACCCGTCGTTAAAAAAAATCAAAAATAGTGCCCAATCAAAATCTAAAGCATACAACGCAGTGAAAACTCGTGATAGGACAGACAATTAATTTTTTTTAGTCAACCTCTGCTGGTTCCTAAAGAAGGTAAGAAGGGGGAAATTGATTATAAAATAAATTGGTAAGAAATATAAAAACAGCCTCTAAGGGTGTACAAAAAGAAAGAGAGTAGCTAAAGTAGGCGTAAGACCCATGGATTATATAAATTAATAATGGGGAACAGAAAAACAGCAGATAAACCAACATTTTGCATTGGTCTTCACAGTGGAGGACAATATAAACATCTCATAAGCAAAGTGCTAATGGGAGGAAAGATTTTGAAACAATGTCTATCACAAGGAACAGAAATTTAACAAACTGATTAGACAGGTGTCCAGGTCCTGACAGCCTTCATCCAAGGGTTTTAAAAGAAGCAACCGCAGAGGTAGTGGAGGCATTGGTCATAATATTCCTGAACACTCTGCATTCTTGGTGGGGGATCGGGGGTTTCCAGCCGATTGGATCACTGGTCATGTGAACCACCTGTTCAAGAAGGGAGAGAGACAGAAAGTAGGAAATTATGGGCTAATTAGGTGTCATTGAGAAAATGTCAGGTCCATTATTCAGGAAGAAATAGCATGACATTTAGAAGAGCTTAATGCAATCAGACAGGGTTGACATGATTCTGTGAAAGGGAAATCATGTTTGACAAGATTGTTTTAGTTCCTTGAGGATGTAACAAGCAGAGCTAATGAAGGGGAGCTAGTAGATTGTCTTTCTAAAAAGCATTTGATAAAGTGCCACATAAAGGTTGTTGCACAAGATAAGAGCTCGTGGCATTAGGGGTAATGTATTAGCGAAGATTTGGGATAGGTTAAAACATAAAAGACAGAGAGTCAGGATTAATGGGTCTTTCTCAGGTTAGAAAGAGTTTTATTGACTGTATTTATGATCTATATTAGTGACTTGGAGGAAGGATAGACTGCAATACACAAACAGAAATTGCTGGAAAAGCTCAGCAGTTAAAGAAGGCCCATTGGATCATCGAGTCTGTGCTGGTCAGAAACAACCACCTAACTATTCCAATCCCATTTTCCAGCATTTGGCCCACCGCCCTGCAAGCCTTGGCATTGCAAGTGCACATCTAAATAAATCCTCAATGTTATGAGGATTTCTGCTTCCACAATCCCTTATAGGCACTGAGTTCCAGATTCCCACCATCCTCTAAGTTGGAAAAAAAAAGTTTCCTCGTGTCTCCCTTACCTTAGGTTGATGCCCCCCGATCATTGATCCCTCAGTCAAGAGGTAACATTTCTTCCCGTCTATGTACCTCATAGTTTAATATGTCACAACCATCTCCCCCATTCAGTCTCCTCTTCTCCAAGGCAAGGAACCACATTTCTGTGTGACGTCATGATGCAGATTTCAAAAGACAGACTATTATTTCAGTGGAGGGAGACTCCATAAAGCTGCAGTGCAGTGGGATCCAGATGTTCTTGTGAATGAATCACAGCAAATTAAACACGGAAGTATAGCAAGTCATGAAGAAGGTAAATGGAATTTTGTCCTTTATTGCCAGAGGGTTGGAGTTTAAATTGAGGGAAGTCTTGTTACAACTGGAGATCGTATTAGTGAGATGGAGTGCCGTGTACAGTTTGGACCCTGTATTTAGGAAAGGATATACCAGCATTGAAAGCTGCTCAAGAGAGATTCACTAGACTGTTTCCTGAGACAAAGGGGTTGACTTATCAAGAACAGCTAAACAGGTTAGGCCTTGACTCATTAGCGTTTGGAAGAATGAGGAAGAAAACATACAAGATTCTGAGGGGGCTTGACACGGTAGGTGTCAGGAAGATGTTTCCACTGGTTGGAGAATCTCAAACTGGTATTAAAGTCACATGTAGTGAGGCTGCCTCTCTAAGTAAGTCATTCATTACAGACTCAAGTCACGTCCAGTATTGTCTTGGAGTCTACAACAGTCATAGATTAATAAAAACCAAAAGACCTGTGGATGCTGTAAATCAGGAACAAAAACAAAGTTGCTGGAAAAGCTCAGCAGGTCTGGCAGCATCTGTAGAGGAGAA
>NW_025977301.1:0-7028 GCF_021869965.1 Rhincodon typus | reverse complement strand
ATTCCACTACGGAGGAAACCCGGAAGTGAGGCAATCCATCGCAACGGACCCCAGAGTTTAAAAACCAGGCGGGAAAACACACTGACACTTCATCAGAGGCTGCACTGAGGATGTTACCCAGCATGGTAACGAAACGTCTGCAGAACAACAAACCAGCTCGGCGAGCCAACCAACCTCAACACCCACAACCCGAGCTACAGATCTACTCCAAAACCTTAGAAATCAGGCACTATCTTATCGAAGAGCAAAACAGTCTCAAGGCAAAATAGTGTACTCCTGCTCCTAATTCTTCTGTTTTTATGAAGATAGTATGGAGGGAAGACAACACTGGGAGACAAGTGAGCAGGAGCAGACGAGGGTGGCAAGAAAGATTAAAGACCAGAGCAAAACAGAAGGTTATACATCTTCTAGATTTCAAGGGGCAAGTATTCATAAAAGAATGGATTTTCCCTAAGCATTTGCTGAATGTGTGGGAGCTTATAAAACATGTTGGATAAATCCATTTTACTAGGATTCTTTAAGCATGGAATATATACTTGGTAGTTAAGCAGGAAGCATGTTATGGCCTCAATGCTTCTTGTAACAAAGTTCCCAAAAGGGGGATCATAGAATTGCTTGTACCTACTTAAATGCATCTCTCTGGGATATTTTGGGACCATACAGTTTTCTGACTCCATCATCATCTCCACCTCTCACAGACTAGGAAAGTAAATAAGTGATTGTTTCACTCCGATCACTTGACCACGCTCTTACATCCGTAGGGCTGGTAAATTGAATTTAAGCCATCTGTCATAGAGTCATAAAGCACAGAAATAGGCCCTTTGGGCCAAACATCCATGCCAACAAGGTTGCCTAAATTGAATTAGTTCTATTCACCTGTGTTTGGCCCATATCCCTCTAAACCTTTCTATCCATGTACCTGTCCAAATGTCTTTTAAATATAGTAATGGTACCAACCTCTACAACTTGCTCTGGCAACTTGTTCCATATACACATCACCCTCTGTGTGAAAAAGTTGCCCCTCGGGTCCTTTTACAATCTTTCCCCTCTCACCTTAAACCTATGCCTTCTAGTTTTGGACTTTCTTCCTCGGGAAGAGACCTTGGCTATTCACCTTATCTATGCCCCTCATGATTTTACAAACCTCTATAAGGTCACCCCTCCAGGGAAAAAAAGTCCGAGCCAATCCAGCCTCTACTTATAACTCAAACCTTTTAGTCTCAGTAACATCCTTATAAATCTTATTTTGCACTCTTTCCAGTTTAATAACATCCTTCTTATAGCAGGGTGACCAGAATTGTATACAGCACTCTAAATGTGCCCTTACCAATGTCTTGTACAGCTGTAACGTGACATCCCAACTCCTGTACTCAATGCTCTGACCAATGAAGGCAAGTGTGACAAACACCTTCTTCACCATTCTACCTGTGATGCCACTTTCAAGGAACTATATGCTTGCAACCCTAGGTCTCTTTGTTCAACAACACTCCCCAGGGCCCTACCATTAACTGTGTAAGTCCTGCTCTGGTTTGTCTTACCAAAATGCAACACTTCGCACTTTTGGTGGCAACAATTCCATAATCTCCTGATCCTACCAGACCAGAGATCCATTTAGGTCTCACTACTACAGTGGGTACGAAGTTGTTGCTGTCTGCAGCTAGATTTGCTCACATCCAAGTTTCTAGTCCAATAGTGAGAAACATCTTTTTTTCGTCACTTGCAGCATGCTACCAGCCTTGCCATGTATCTGAACTATTGTTCAGATGTCATGTGGTGATGTGTATATGGCTCCAGTTGTCATGTGATGAAACACATGCATCTAATAGTAGCTGGATTTGCTGTCACGTTCCTGAGTGGAGGCACAAGACAAATGAGTAGGGGATAACCACTGTATCCAAATAGTCAACCTTTAAGCTATTGTGCAGAGGCTGGCGGAGGTGGGGGTAGGTGTTGGTGGGGGGGTGATTTGCAAACATTGGAAGTTTCTGCCTCAGAGAACTATGGATATGTTTTCATGAGCTTATGAACTCTATTGGTTGATTATGAATTGACCTAACACATACACCTTCATCTCTTCCCTCCTCCTTCCATCAAAAAGCAAATACAATGGCAAATGCCCCTTAAGCATGACTACACAAGTTTTCATATATTTCAAAAAGCAAAAAAAAAGCACACAAGCCACTGCAAGAAAAGTATCTCCAAAAGTTCTATAATGGCTTCACCCTAGGTTAGTGAAGGAATTGCTTAAATCTTGTCACTTCATGATTTGTGTATTCCATGATAAATCGAACGCTGGGCATGAAGGTCTTGGGTGTTAATAGACATATCACTAAAGCCATCAGCACAATATCCCTAGGCAGTGAGAAAAAAAGCAAACATACAGGGTGCCTGGCAAGGGAAATGGGATATATAATCTGAAATATCATTTTAAAACTGTCATGGGCCCTGGTGAAATCACATTTGGACTAACATGTATAATTTTGTATTATGGGTTCGCAAGCTCTTTAGTTTTATTTTCAGCTCTAATCTCATTTCTTTGCCTTTTCCTTATATCTAATTCAAATCTGCTTTTTCAAATATGTGTTTTTTTTTATGTGGCAATGTAAACTAGGAATCACCTGTTTCAGGCCAAGTTCTGTCAAGATGGAACTTACATACACAATGTTCATTTAACCCACTTTGTTTCTCGAGACTTTGAAGGAGTATTTTCACCTCTGAGGTTGGTCTAGTTGTCCCACCGAAGTCTTCTTTGAAACCTCTCCTAAACTGTCTGTTTTCTAGTAAATACAATACTCATTATGTCAGCACTTTTACATAACAATAAACTTTCAGTTCTGATATCATGCTAGTAAAATCTCATCCTACTTAATAGTTTCTTATAAGTCGATGCCCCTGTAATGTGATATTTCAATTCTGACAATAGAAGCTGATTCACTTTTGTTCTTCTACTATTTTCAGTTAACCAATTCCTCAACAATCAAAACTATTATGCTTACAATCTTCTCAGTTTTGCCTTCTCTTATCTTGCACACATCTTCAAAATCCATCTATTGTTTCTTTGCTTGCTCCATTACGATAACTTCTCATAATTGCACTGCCACTCCTTTTGTCATTAACTCTCCTTGCCTTCTACTTTAATGCCAACCTTCCCTCTTGCTTGTTTATCCCCAACCTCTTTACAGATTCCATACTTGCTTAAATTTGTTATATACCTAAAAGTTCCCGTTTTATTCAAGCGTCACCGACTTGGACTACTAGTTTTGCCTGTTTGTGGATGCCACCTGAGCCGATGAGTGTTCTGAGCACTTTCAGTTTTATTTTCAGATTTCCAGCATCTGTCATATTTTACCTTTGTACTCATTCAGTAATATCATTGTCTTTGAGTCACAGGATTGTGGTTTCAAGTCCAGCCTCAGGACAAGAAGTAAATATCTGGCGTCCAGACCTCTACATTGCAGAGGCTGAGCGCCAGCTCTCGGATACCTCGTCCTATCCTCCCCTGGACCATGAATTTTCCATGTACCCCATGAAGAGACACACATAACTGGGGCCCATGCGGTACACATGGGCACCCCTCTGACCTGAAGAAAATGAGAGGATTTAAAAGGGAAGTTGTTGAGGGTGAGGATGAGCTCGGCCAAGCGGCGGAGGGTGGTGGTGGGTGGGAATGGTTCAGGTCTTTGCTCTCGGAAGAAGCAAAGAGCCCTAAGACCATCCTGGTGGGGGATGGGCGTTTAACGGGATTGCACGTCCATGGTAAAGAGTAGGTGGCTGGAGACTGCAAACTGGAAATTTTGAAACTGGCATAAAGTGTAGTCCTGCTGTGGCATAATCATGTTTGTACAATTCTAGCTTAACCTTAAATGCATTCTGCATCTCAGCCTGGAAAGGAAAAAGTATGAAGATGTTCTGATGAAGCATTTGTCCCTACCCAATTTGCTGTTTTCCCCCTTCAAAGAGCGACTGATGTGTGTATTTCATGCATTTTCTGATTTTATTTCCAGTGGGATTTTATAATCCAATTGCGGGTTTATTCAGGCAGGAAGAAACAAATATAATTGAATACTAATTCAATGTAAGAGACAATTTTCTAACAGACATGACCATACTTATTGCAACAGTCTAAAACAAGAAGATTCTGCTTTAATTTCATGCAGTGATATATTTTAAACACACTGAACAATTCTAGTGAAAAGCATCTGCTTTTGGGCAGTATAGGAGCAAAAGGGAGGGAAATCAAGTTGGGGGAAATCACTTGTTCACGTGGAACTTCTGCCCACTTGACTGACAATGTTGGCAAAATACCCCGTTGTATGCGCCATCTTCAGAAATATCAAGATGTACTGACATTTTCTATCACAAGGTGGCATTAAAGGATAGTTCTGCACAAATATTTTCAGAAACAATTTTTAAAAAATGCATTGATCAAGTTGATTCACTTCATTTAGAATGTGATTACAGTAAATTAGGTCCCCTAGATGCATGTATATTCATTGATCCTGGATACAAAGGAGTTTCATTTGATTCATTGAGAAAGGACTAAAATTTGGGGTTTTGGACTCCATGAATGAAATCTTTGGCTCCTCACTATTTATGGTAAAATTATAACTTTATTAAATAAAAACGAGTCCCATGTGATTCCATGTTCTGTATATCACTCTCTCGGGATCACTTCTCCATGCCTCCCTTTAACTTACGTGTGCCACCTGGGGCCTGTGGTATTTTCCAACCAATGGGACACACACATATTTAGCAGCATGCGGTAGGGTCACCTAGTAAAGACTAGGTATGACTATGTAGTTCAATAATAAAACTCTGAACTTCAGTGAAGTCCTTTTTGTCTTCTGTACAAACCAACAGAACTCTGAGAAACAACTCCATTGGCTGTTTTTAGTTGTTTATGCTATTTCTCCGGGGATTCTGCCAAGGTCCCATCGGAAAACCTAACTCAAGGTACCTATGAATATTCACAGGTCTTATGAGTTCACCCTCTGATACTACATCAGGCTTAGACTGAAGTGCAAGTGCCAGGCACAATCACAGCAACTGTCATGGTAATCTTGTAGATTAAGTATATATATATTCCCAATTTTTGCCCAGTTTTGAGTCCTTAGTGTGGCAAGATTACTTTTGACTACAACTTCAAAGTTATTCTCTTGATACTCTGCACCTAACTTATTTGCACAATGTTCACCTTTTAAGTCTACAGGATAATCCTTGCCTTACTTCCCAAACATCATCATAAGCCTCAAAGATATTATACTTTAATCTGTCGACATTTTCTAAAAAAAAAGAGAAAAAAAAATTACTGTATGTGCATGCAGCACTCCAAGGAACAATGAACTTGGTGTCGCTGGCCAGGATCCAATTACCTGACTACAGCCTAAGGTTTCTGAGTACAGATTTGTGGGGCTTATTGCTGCAAGGATATATTAGAATCAATATAACTGTGAACTTACAACACACTTTGGAATTGGGCAATATCCCATACTGCTAGCATTAGTTCAGAAAAACAACCTGCATTTCTCTCCATGATCAGACTGTGTAGATATTTACTACATGTAAACTGAATGCTGTTTGGTTGGTTTAAACAAATATGAATTGCTTATTTATGATTATATTTAATGAGCCACTGATGGATTACAAAACATGAAGATGTAAAACCTCAGTCAACTGCCAATTTCACCAAAATGACATTTCTAACCCTAATCGAACATCAATATGATATTGTACAAAACCTCAACTAGATTCTTCATTCACCTCAGTTTTCAGCATATCATTAGCTTGATAAAATCAAATTCTCATCTGTCACTTTTTAAAATATCTAAATTGTTTATTTCTGGATGACTTTACATTCCTGAAGAGAGAAGTTCTAATTTCCACCCTGCTTCATTTGTAACTCTTCCCTATCCAGATAACTCTGTTTCCATTTCTGGGAATAGGCTTGCCATCAATATCCACTACAAACCCACTGACTCTCACAGTTATCTGGACTATTCATCCTCCCACTGTGCTTCCTTTAAAGACTCTGCTCCATTCTCCCAGTTGCTCTGGCTCCATTACATCTGTGCTGATGATGTCACCTTCCAAAGGGGTGCCTCAGAAATGTCCACCTTTTTCCTCAGTTGAGGATTGTCCACCAGCAAGGTTGACTTGACCTTCAACTGTATCTGATCCATTTCCCTCATTTCTGTCCCTCACTCCTTCTCCTCCCTCCCACAACACCCATAGGGTTCCCCTCATCCTCACATGCCACTCCACCAGCATCCACATCATATGTCATTTCTACCATCTCCAGTGGGATGCCACCACTATCTTCAGAATAAATACCAGCTTTTCTTAGTTCTTAATTCATCTGCAGAAGGGTCACTGGATCTGAAATATTAACTCTGCTTTCTCTCTACAAATGCTGCCAGAGCTGTTGAGTTTCTCCAGCAGTTTTTGTTTGTGTTTCATCTTCCTTTGTGCTAGGTGTTGTTCAAACCATTGAAAAGACAATGAAGTGCAGCTGTTTGTTTGCAGCCTTTGCAGTAGTGTGAACTGGGGTTTTAATATGATACCAGAGGCATGAATTATGCAAGATCGCAGAAGCAGCAAGCACTTCTGCCTCTGCTACCACACAATTGATAAAGGAAGGTACCGTAGAGCCCAGATACACAATCAATGCAGCAAGCAGCAGAAGACTATGAGAAGTTGCCATGGGCCATGACGTGAAACCCTCCAATGTAACTTCCTGAAATTACCACTTTGCCAAAAAAGGCAAGGTTCATCCCATGCATCTTTAATGAGGGTTTATAGACATGGAGCAGGCCAGTTAGAACTGAGGTGAGGAGAAATTTTTTCACCCAGAGCGTAGTGAGCCTACAAAAACCAGTTGAGGCCAGAATATTAGATATAACAAGGTGTAGAGCTGGATGAACACAGCAGGCCAAGCAGCAACGCTGACGTTTCGGGCCTAGATCCTTTTCTGAAGAAGGGTCTAGGACCGAAACGTCAGCCTTCCTGCTCCTCTGATGCTGCTTGGCCTG
>NW_025977300.1:0-7028 GCF_021869965.1 Rhincodon typus | reverse complement strand
AAACAACCTCCCTGCCTCCACCTTATCTATTCCCTTCATAATCTTATATGTTTCTATAAGATCTCCCCTCATTCTTCCGAATTCCAATGAGCATAATTCCAGTCTACTCAGTCTCTCCTCATAATCCAACCTTCTCAACTCTGGAATCAACTGAGTGAATCTCCTCTGCACCCCCTCCAGTGCTCTTCTCAAATAAGGAGACCAAAACTACACACAGTACTCCAGGTGTGGCCTCACCAGGACCTTATACAGCTGCAGCATAGCCTCCCTGTTTTTAAACTCCATCCCTCTAGCAATGACAGACAAAATTCCATTTGCCGTTTTAATTACCTGCTGCACCTGCAATCCCACCTTCAGCAATTCATGCACAAGGACACCAAGTCCCTCTGCACAGCAGCGTGCTGCAATTTTTTACCATTTAAAACATAGTCCATTTTGCTGTTATTCCTACCAAAATGGATGACCTCACACTTATCAACATTGTACTCCATCTGCCAGACCTTTGCCCACTCACTTAGACTATCTATGTCCCTCTGCAGACTTTCAGTGTCTTCTGCACACTTTGCTCTACCACTCATATTAGTGTCATCTGCAAATTTTGACATACCACACTTAGTTCCCAACGCTAAATCATCTATGTAAATTGTAAACAATTGCGGTCCCAACACTGATCCCTGAAACACACCACTAGCCACTGATCGCCAACCAGAAAAACACCCATTTACCCCTACTCTTTGCTTTCTACCAGTCAACCAATCCTCTATCCATGCAAATACATTACCTGTAATACCTTGCAACTTTATCTTATGTAGCAGCCTTTGGTGTGGCACCTTGTCAAATGCCTTCTGGAAATCCAGATACACCACATCCACAGGTTCCCCATTGTCCACCATACAAGTAATGTCCTAAAAGAATTCCACCAAATTAGTTAAACATGACCTACCCTTCATGAACCCATGCTGGGTGTTCCCAATGGGACAATTTATATCCAGATGTCTTGCTATTTCTTCTTAATGATAGATTCAAGCATTTTCCCCACTACCAAAGTTAAGCTAACTGGCCTATAGTTACCTGCTTTTTGTCTACTTCCTTTTTTAAACAGTGGCGTCACATTGGCTGTTTTCCAATCTGCAGGAACCACCCCAGAGTCCAGTGAATTTTGGTAAATAATTACTAGTGCATTTGCTATTTCCCCCATCACCTCTTTTAGTACCCTGGGATGCATTCCATCAGGGCCAGGAGACTTCTTTACCTTTAGCCCCATTAGCTTGCCCAGCACTGCCTCCTTAGTGATGATGATAGTTTCTAGGTCCTCACCTGCTATAACCTTCTTGCCGTTAGTTTTAGGCATGTTATTTGTGTCTTCCACTGTGAAGGCCGACACAAAATAACTGTTTAATGTCTCGGCTATTTCCTCATTCCCAGTTATTAAATTGGCCTTCTCATCCTCTAAAGGACCAACGTTTACCTTCGCCACTCTTTTACAACTTACATATTTATAGAAACTTTTGCTGCCTGTTTTTATATTCTGAGCTAGTTTAGTCTCATAATCTATCTTACTTTTCTTTATAACTTTCTTTGTGGTTTTCTGTTGGCCTTTAAAGATTTCCCAGTTTACTAGTTTCCCACTACTCTTTGCTTTTTTGTATGTGTTTTTTTTCAATCTGATATTTTCCTTAATTTCCTTAGACATCCATTTATTTCCTTAGACGTCCACAGATCAACTGTTTTATTGCAAAGAAATATTTCTTTATCTCTGAAATACTTGTGCCTTAATTAAAAAAGTTTCTAAATGTTATGCTACCAAGCTTCTGTGAATTATTTAGATGAATTTTCATTGCTATTACTTAAAATTTAAGGATGTTAAATTTCTGATATTCATAAAAATGGTTGGTTATGCAGGAACAAGATAGTCATTCAATCCTTGAACCATCATTCTATTAGATTTTAGATAAGACCACAAGATTATAAGAAACAGGAACTGGAGTAGATTGTTCAGCCCTTTGTGTCTGCTCCACAGTCAATAGAATCATGGTTGATCTAGCATTCCTCATGTCCACTTTCCTACCCTTTCTCTGTAGCACTTGATACCCCGACTGATCAAGAATTTAATCTGTCTCAGCCTTAAATACATACAAGGATTCAGCTCTCTTTGGTAAGGAGTTACAAAGACTCACAACCCTCTGAGAGAAGAAATTCCTCCTTATCTCAGTCTTAAATTGGCATCCCTTAATTCTGAGACTATCCCGTCTGGTCCTAGCATGTTCCATGAGGGGAAACATTAACTCAACTTTACCCTGTGTGTCCATACTATGATTTTAGGAGGTGTATTTCATCCTGTCTTATTTTTGGAGAGGTTTTGAGCCATAGGCGCTGAGCGTCTCCTTTACTCTAATATAATAAACAGCTTGCGAGGTCTTAAGTTTTTTTTAAAAGTTGAAACAATAGAAGCAGCATGAAAGGATGGATTCAGGCTCCCACAGAAGTAGAGTTTTAATTTAGATTTTAGTAATTGTTGGGGGTTTGAAGCTGCCATACCCCTCTCCCTGCTACAACAAAGCACTTGTGTTCTCTCTCTCTGCCAGAATTTTCTCTTGATGTTCTTTCCTCCTGGAGCAGTAGTGAGACAATCTATTTTACTGAATTTGTCTTTGCCAAGGGTATATTTATGGAATGTTACTATATTGGAACAGTTGCTGTTTATTAGCTAATTATTGCTAAGTTTTCAAATAGAGTTGAAATTATACCAATCCTTCTTTCTTTTGTTTGCATTTAAACTGGGGATAAGAATGATGTGTGTTTTGCTTAACACCGAGTAGTGTGACCAATCAAATTACATCTATAACACAGCACCCCACAACCTTTAAATAAGATAAAAGTTAGGGTCTAAGCTATCTCCTTGATATATTTGCAGGGAGGTTTGTCTGGTCCATAACACCTGTCAAATCTATTACAAGTCCTGTATGTTCCAAACAGATTGCCTCTCATTCTTCTAAACTCCAATGAGTAAAGACCCAACTTGTTTAGCCTCTGCTCATAATTCCCATCATATCTGAGATCATCCTAGTGAACCTTCTCTGAACTGCCTTCAATGAAATGGTATATTTACTTAAATAAAGAGACCAAAACTGCTCACAGTACTCTAGATGTGGTCTCACCAGCACTTTATACAGTTGAAATAAGAATTCCCTACTCTTATATGCCAATGTCTTGAAATAAGAACCAACATTCCATTAGCCTTCCAGATTACCTGCTGCACCTGTGTGCTAGCTTTCTGTGTTTCATATATAATTCTCTATGTGTTGCAGCTTTCTGCAGTTTTAGTCCAGTTAGATAATATTCTGTTCTTTTGCTCTCCCTTCCAAAATGAACAACTTCACATTTTCCCATATTATACTCCTTTTACCAACTTGTTGCTCATCTCTCTGTAAACTGTTTGGATACCTCTCACAATCTGCCTTTCCAGCTATTTTACTACAGTGCATTCACTCCCATCCTCCAAGTCATAAATATATATATTAAAAACAGCTGAGGTTCCAGCACTTATCCCTATGGAACCTCACTGTTCTCAGGTCACCAACCAGAAAAAGAACCCCCTCGTTCCCTCTTACTGTTTCCTCCCCATGAGTCCATTCTCTATCCATGCCAATATATTACTTCCATCACCATGGGTTCTTATCTTATTCCATAACCTTTATCAGATACCTTGCTGAACATCTTCTGGAGCTCCAAATACAGCAGATCTACTGGTCCCTGCTACCCACGCTGATTCAGACTTCCTTAAAAAACTCTCATAAATCAGTCAGTCACAATTTCCTTTCCATTAAGCCATGCTCACTCTGCTTGATTAGATCATGGTTTTCCAAGTATATTGATATTAGTTCCTTAGTAAATGATTCCGATTCTTTTTCCAATAATAGACATTAGGCTGATCAGCCTAAGTTACCTGCTTTTTGCCTCCCTTCTTTTGTGAATAGATGATGTGAATCTTAATTGTCTGTAGTCACAGTTATTACATATTCCTGGATTCCCAAAACTGATAAAAGTCTATCAGCATCAATGTTCTAAACTTTGCTATTGATCCTGTTTTGTTTCTATTCTCACTATTAAGTCAGGTGTTAATGCAAATCAGTCAATGATTTCAGAGAAGCAATACTCTGCAAGACTGCAGTAACGTATATCATGTGAATAAGGAATTTAATTCACTTTACTGTGCCTACATGTGGATTATCAATAGAGTAGAACAGATAAGGATAAATGACTGGTTCAACACTAAGCAGACAGAGACAAACTAAGACTTAGAATAGGTAAAGGTCAAGTCCCCATGATCCTATTGGACCAGAGGGATGCTGTCTTATTAGATAGTGGTGACTGGAGGTGGTTTAACCTTGAGAGCCACCATGCCTCAGATGAGGGGAGAGTTTGAGAATCCTTCATGTTAACCCCAGCTGGTGAAGGAATTGAATTATTGCTATTAACATAACATACTGGCTGTCCAGTCAACTGAGCTAACCAGTCTACTAAGCCTTGGCATAATGGTGGTCTGGACCATATTACAGACCTTCACCCCATGGTCAGCCCCATTGCAATACAAGCAGCTCTTGAATGCTAATTTTAGGTGGTTAAAACAATCCATCTTGTCTTCAAACTGTGTTTATTTTGAAGAACAATGAGTTCCAAATGCTGCCAAAAAATTATTTTATACTTTGCACAACTACTTCTTAACAATACGCCTATCCTTTTGAGGCTCACATTGTTGAAATCCTTAATCTCTCACTTCTTTGAGTAGCTACTTGAGTGGCACAAAGTTAAGTAGTGAGAAGCCAGGGGAGATCCTGAATTTATCTGTTATGAGCATGCTCAGTATAAAATAATGTCATCAAACTTGTGATCTGGCCATTTGATATCTATCTTTCCTCTCAATTGTGTCTCAATTTTTAACAAATCGTGGAGTTGAGGTAGAAACAGGACACAAAATATTTGCAGCAAACAGTTTTAGAGCTTTTTATGAACAAGGTCAGGCGTCCTACCTGCTCAGATAATATAAATTTAATGTGGACTATGCTAAGCCTTGTTTTCCCTGACCTAATGTGGCCACATTTAGCTGAATCAGTTTCTGCATGCTCCTGGTGTCCATTTGTTTCAATCAATGAGAGCACTGACCTTGGATGTACTACTTAGGCTGCCTGGGCCTTTCTATCACTGGTACAGACAACCACACTGAAGTTGCTGCGCCACTCTTGAAGCTGGATAATATGGTTGCACACATGACATTCATTAGAAAGCCGGAATGCAGAGAGAGCCAGAGAAATGTTCAATTCATATGCTAAAGAGTGGACAAGTTGGACAGAGCCAATAATATTTTAAATCTCAAAGATGAAAATGAAGAGGTTCGGACATGGGATCAGGCAATTATTATACACAAGAAAACAACTTTTCTAATGTATGTATGATGTTAACAAACCTTCTTGCTGTCAAGAAGGTAAAAGACCTACACTTTAAAATAATCGTCACCAATCTGGTGGAACATTTCAACCCTATGCCATTGAAAATAACAAGAGCTACAAATTTGGTACCAGAAATCAAAAATGTTTTGGAACATTCGGTGAGTGAATTGAGTGACTGAAGAATTTATCATTACGTTACAACTTTGGTATATTCTGAGAGCATACATTACAAGACAGACTTATGTGCAGACTGGTGGATGAAAAAATCCAATGATAATCACTAAACACATTCATTACATTTGAGCTGGTGTGCAAGATTACATTTACCATGGAGATGGCTTCAAGGATTGCTCAGCAATTTTGTCCTACGATAGTCCCCAAGAAATCCAGCAGAGAATTTAGAATAAACTTCTTTGCCTAAAAAGTGACAAAAACATGGAACTTTCTAACACAAGGAATGGTTGAAATGAATAGCACACATGCAACTAGGGAAAACTATTAAGCATTTCAGAAAGAAAGGAGAAGAGGGTTAAGATAAAAGTTTAAATGAAAAAATCTGGGACTGTGCTTTAGAGGAGCATAAATACCAGCATGGACTGGTTGTGCTGAATGGCCTGTTTCTGGATCAATTTGCCCTCTGTAATGCAATAATTTAACAGAATTTTACAAAGTTGGTAATGTGACTTTTCCTACGCTTTTATCAAATAATAATATCATAATATTAAGGCTCTCTTTTGCAAAGATTAACCTTCCTTATGCGTGGGTGTGCTAGGGGCATTTTATGATACTTTTGAACATCATAAATGATAATACTAATAATAAGAAATGATTTATTGCAGGAGAAGTTTAAATGTACATAACTGAACCTCAGACTGCCGCATAATGTAGAAGAGTCTGTTCTTGATATTACTTCATCACAATGAATATAATGTTGGAAAGGTGAAGAAAAATTGATTCAGCATACAGATGAAGAATTATGTCAGATAAAAAAAATGGCTGAAAACTAAAGTATGATATAGTATAATGGCAATAACCACAGATATGACTATGTCAATATTTTTGTGGGATTAACTGAGCATTGCTTTATCAAATAGGCCTCCTTGGTCATTCTTCCACTAGCTTAGAATGCATTGCAGCTATGTAAAAAATTGTAAGTTGTGAACTATGTTGACTAATGTAAGCATTTGTTCATCTACTTTTCAAAATGTATACAGCTAAATATAAATGAAGGCGCAAGAGAATTACGACAAATGATTTTTTTTTTCTATCAGAGACCAAATAAACTTTCATTTGGAAAGGCATGGATTAAACAAGAAAAGCCAACCTGGATTTATCAAATATAAATTGTGTCTGACTAATTCAATTAAATTCTTGTTGAAACGACAAAGACTGTTCATCAAAGATATACATAGTTATCTTTTGGATAGTATTTAACAAGTACAGTACAGGAAGCTTGTTAAAAAGAATGAAGCTAATGTAATTAAGGTAAAGTGACAGAGATAGTAGGAACTGCAGATGCTGGAGAATCCGAGACAACAAGGTGTAGAGCTGGATGAACACAGCAGGCCAAGCAGCATCAGA
>NW_025977299.1:0-7028 GCF_021869965.1 Rhincodon typus | reverse complement strand
GAGGCATTCCACTCCCGTACATCTCAGTTGTCTTCGTTTTTCAAGGACCGTGACTTCCCCCCCTCAGTGGTCGAGAACGCCCTCAACCGTGTCTCCCACATCTCCCACAACTCATCCCTCACACCCCATCCACGCAATAAGAACGAGAAAAGAATCCCCCTCGTCCTCACGTACCACCCCACCAACCTCCGGATCCAACGCATCATCCTCCGACACTTCCGCCATCTGCAATCCGACCCCACCACCAAAGACATCTTTCCCTCCCCACCTTTATCTGCTTTCCGGAGGGACAACTCTCTCCGTGACTCCCTTGTCCGCTCCACACTCCCCTCCAGCTCCACCACACCCGGCACTTTTCCCTGCAACCGCAGGAAGTGCTACACCTGCCCCCATACCTCCTCCCTCACCCCCATCCCAGGCCCCAAGAAGACTTTCCACATTAAGCAGATGTTCACCTGCACATCTGCCAATGTGGTATACTGCATCTGCTGTACCCGTTGTGGCCTCCTCTACATCGGGGAAACCAAGCGGAGGCTTGGGGACCGTTTTGCAGAACACCTACGCTCGGTTCGCACTAAACAACTGCACCTCCCAGTCGCGAACCATTTCAACTCCCCCTCCCATTCCTCAGATGACATGTCCATCCTGGGCCTCCTGCAGTGCCACAACGATGCCACTCGAAGGTTGCAGGAACAGCAACTCATATTCCGCTTGGGAACCCTGCAGCCCAATGGTATCAATGTGGATTTCACAAGCTTCAAAATCTCCCCTCCCGCTACCGCATCCCAAAACCAGTCCAGCTCGTCCCCGCCTCCCTCACCTGTTCTTCCTCCCACCTATCCCCTCCTCCCACCTCAAGCCGCTCCCCCATCTCCTACCTACTAACCTCATCCCGCCCCCTTGACCTGTCCGTCCTCCCTGGACTGACCTATCCCCTCCCTAACTCCCCACCTACACTCACCTTTACTGGCTCCATCCCCGCCTCTTCGACCTGTTTGTTTCCTCTCCACCTATCCTCTCCTCTGTCCATCTTCTATCCGCCTCCCACTCTCTCCCTATTTATTTCAGAACCCCCTTCCCCTCCCCCTTTTTCTGATGAAAGGTCTAGGCCCGAAACGTCAGCCTTTCTGCTCCTATGATGCTGCTTGGCCTGCTGTGTTCATCCAGCTCTGCACCTTGTTGTCTCCTTCCAAACCTTTCCTATTCACGTACCTTTCCTAATGTCTTTTTGATGTTGTAACTGTACCAGCATCTACGACTTCCAGTGGTTAGTGTGCATGTTGTTGTTATTGGCTGTTTACCTGAGAGACATTGTTTCACCGGGGAGTGTCGTTCCTGTGTCATTTATTGTTGCTGTTTGTTAGCTATTTGTAGCTATTTGTTCTGTTTCTGTTGGGTTGCTATGGATTTGTAGGTCTGATGACATGGTGATGGAGCACAGCTTCTGAGATGGGGCTCATTCGATCCAACTGCTTTTCTTCTTTTTGTTTCTTTTTACACACGTCTTGTTGTGAGCTCAGACAGCATTGAAAACCCCAGCACAGAATTGAGAGGTCTGCACTGGATCCATGTTGCGGCAGCGATTGGGTCCCGACTTACTTTTCCGGGGCGAGAGCAGGACGTGGCGTCTGAATCGCCAGCTGCCACATCAGTGAGACAGACCTAGCGGCAAAGGATGGAGCATGAGGATTGGCAACTTCATTGTTGGTTGGGTCCGGCTCTGGCCACGATGAAGCGGTGGTGGAAAGACGTCACAGCAACATCGAGGTGGACCCCGCAGCGAGAGATGTGATCTGACTTTGGTGGGTCCAGTGCAGGCGATGGCGAAGCGGTGATGGAGGAGAATCGGCCCAGTGATGCCTGAAGAGTGGGTGACTCCAACGTTGGTTTGGATCCAGTGAAAACTGCAGTAAAGCAGGGGAAGAGGGATGGCAATGCAGGCTTCATTGATGATGATCTGGCTCAGGAGTGATGGACTCTCTTCTTAAGCTATATCTTTCTATTTTTTTTCTTATTACTAAAACTATTCAAAATGGTGCCGGATCGTGGCAGCAGTGGAAAAGCTTTCCACTGTATTTTACTGTTTTGCTCACTGTAAAATACATACGACAAGAACATCATTCATTCGTTCATGATTGATCTGTGTAGATGGTGCATTCACCTTTTCCTGACCACCGTCCTGCAGTTGAGGAACAGATTCTGTTCGATTTGAGTATCTGTGTCTGTGGTTGTGATGTCGTACCTGGTTCTTTTCTACTGTATACAGTATATAAAGTAGAAAAGCTACCAAGACGGAGATGGTATGTGGCAAGTCTCAAGTTGACATTGAGCTGTTTTTTTATTGAGTGTTGAAAATTTGTGTCCTGACCAACTCCCTGAGTATTTAAACTTGGGAAATGTTTTGGCAGTCTTGTTCAATTGAAATTAGGCTTTCCTTCGCTTTATCCTTGATTTTTTTTTCCACTCATATCTGTTACCACCTCAGATTTCAATAGTATTTTTTGCTATTGGAAGAGCAGTTGGTATGTGGCCTGACAATAGCCTTCGTATCAGACATTTTCCAATCCTTAAATAGGTGTGTTTCTCCAATCAAAGATTGCCTTGTATACATCAATGCAGAATTTGCTTGCTTTCTTTATGACTCCTTGGCGATATTAACTGCTACTTCAGTCTTTGCATTTAACTGGTGATATGTTGGAGATGATGCATGGTGTTGAATTTTGCAATCGTTCATGAAGTGGCTGAATTCTTCACTTGTAAACCATGGGTCATTGTCACTCATGACACTGTCACAAATGCAATAATGTTTGAAGTGTGCTTATAGGCATTTGACAACCCCCAGTGGCAGCCATTGAAATCGATTGGTTCCCCTGCCAGTGTTCAGAATGGCAGCTTACTGTGACAAGATAATCAGTTCCGGTGAGTGTGAAGAGGTCTGCTCCTAGCTTCAGCCATGGTCTATCTGGGATGCTGCGTACCATCAGTGGCTTGCTAGCTTAGCTTGGTATTCATTACAAACACTGCATTGGCTGCTGTGGTCATTGATTTCATCATTCATGTTTATCCAGTAGAGCACATCTCTTGCCTTCTTCAGACTTGATTCAGTTCCTTCGTGGCTTGCATAGATATGCTTTAGCATCCCTTCTCTGTAACTCAAATAATAATTGCTTGCAGGTACTTTGGAGCGGTTAGTAACAGCTTGAGGAAACTGCTTTGAAGTGACTTGTGGGTGACTTTTTTTTCTTTATTCATTCACGGGATGAGGGCTTCACTGACCAGGCAGCATTTATTGCCCATCCCTAATTGTCCAGAGGACAGTTTAGAGTCAACCACATTGTTGTGGGTTTGGAGTCACATGTAGGCCAGACCAGGTAAGGATGGCAGTTTCCTTCCCGAAAGGACATTAGTGAACCACATGGGTTTTTCAGACAATTGACAATGGGTTCATGGTCATCATTAGATTCTTAATTCCTGATATTTTTGTTGAATTCAAATTCCATCATCTGCCATGGCAAGATTCAAACCTGGGTCCCCAGGGTCTCTGGATTAACAGCCCAGCGATAATACCTCTAGGCCATTGCCTCCCTGTCATTTGGTCTCTTCCAAGTAAGTGTTGATGAAAATGTGCACAAGAAAGATAAATGGCTAGGCCCTCTTTCTTGGATCTGGGCTTAGAACATAGAACATAGAACAGTACAGCACAGTACAGGCCCTTCGGCCCATGATGTTGTGCCGAACTTTTACCCGAAACCTAAGGTCTATCTAACCTCCACCGCTACCTTATACTATCATCCATATGCCTATCTAATAGCCGCTTAAATGCCCCTAATGAGGCCGACTCCACTACCCTCTCCGGCAATGCATTCCATGCCCCTGCCACTCTCCGAGTAAAAAATCTACCTCTGACGTCTCCCCGATATCTACCTCCTTTCATTTTAAAACTATGTCCCCTTGTAAAAGCTACCTCCACCCTAGGAAAAAGTCTCTGGCTGTCTACTCTATCTATACCTCCGATCATTTTGTACACCTCTATCAAGTCACCTCTCATCCTTCGTCATTCTAAAGAGAAAAGCCGTAGCTCTCTCAACCTTTCCTCGTAAGACCTTCCCTCCATTCCAGGCAACATCCTGGTAAATCTCCTCTGCACCTTTTCCAACGCTTCCACATCTTTCCTGTAATGAGGTGACCAGAACTGGACACAATACTCCAGATGTGGCCGAACCTGGCTTTTGTATAGCTGGAGCATAACTTCACGGCTCTTGAACTCAATCCCTCTGTTAATGAAAGCTAACACACCATACACCTTCTTAACAACTCTATCCACCTGGGTGGCAGCTCTCAGGGAACTGTGAACATGAACCACAAGATCCCTCTGCTCCTCCACACTGCCAAGACTCTTTCTGTTAACCCTGTATTCTGCTTTCAGGTTTGTCCTTCCAAAGTGAATCACCTCACACTTTTCAGGGTTAAACTCCATCTGCCACTTCTCAGCCCAGCTCTGCATTCTATCAATGTCCCTTTGTAACCCAGAACAGCCCTCCACACTGTCCACAACGTGACCCACCTTCGTATCATCCACGAACTTGCTAATCCACCCTTCCACTCCTTCATCCAAATCATTTACAAAAATCACAATTAGAAGCGGACCCAGAACAGATCCTTGTGGTACACCACTCGTAACTGAGCACCGTGTTGAATATTTTCTGTCCACTACCACCCTTTGTCTTCTAAGGGTCAGCCAATTCTGAATCCAATCTGCCACATTTCCCCTATCCCATGCCTCCTGACCTTCTGCATAAGCCTACCATGGGGAACCTTATCAAACGCCTTACTTAAATCCATGTATACCACATCCACTGCTCCACCTTCGTCCACGTGTTTGGTCACCTCTTCAAAGAATTCAATAAGGTTTGTAAGGCATGAGCTATCCCTCACAAATCCATGCTGACTATCATGAATCAAACTGCTTAATGTCTTTCTGTTTGTTTTAGTGCCCTGGATGCAAATGTACTGGTTGCTGTTGATGCATAGCAGTTGCTCCAACTCCTGTCTCACTGGAGTCACACTGGAGAGTGGCATCATCATTTATATCATATTTTTCAGCACCGGCAATGCCATCACTAGTTGCCTGATTTTAGAGAATGCTGCTGCTTGTACCATGTCCTAATACCACTGCACACCTTTGACCATAGGCTGTATAATAGTTCATACTCCAATGACAAATTGGGCAAGAATTTTTGCCAAATAGTTGACAGATCTAATATATCATTTTACTTCTTCTACATCTATTGGCCGCTGCATTGCTGCTACAACTCTCACCTTTTCAGGATCTGGACGAAGACCTTTTCCTGTCAGCACATGACCAATTCACCTAATTTCAGACATCTTTAATTGCAATTTTATTTTTGTTCAACTTTATGTTCACCTGACAAGCTCTGTTGAGTTGATGCACTAGATTTTGATTGTGGTCCACAGTGGCTTCTTCCTTTGTGTCTGCAAATTCATAAATTAGCAGATCATCCCCTACGGTTTCCATTCCAGGAAGAACACTTACCTCATGATGTTTGCATTGATGTTCTGGTGAAAATGCCAAATGGCATGTGCAATCAATATCTCTCAAAGGGCAGCCAGATAATAGCAAGAAAGCTGCTGCCTTAATTTAGCTTTACTTGTCAGTAACCATCCTTCATTTTCTAGAGTGGTGAAGATTTTTGCCTTTGCAAGTTATGGCAAAATCCTTTCAATGGTTGGCATGGGGTAGTGAAGTCTCTTCAGAATCTTATTTAGACTATTTGGGTTGGTGCATACTCTTAACTTTCCAAGTAGTTTAACTACTACCATGCTGCCAATCTATTCTGTATAAAAGTTGTAACTGCCAATGATTACTCTCTGCTTATCCAATTCTTCTATCTTGCCTTCCTCATCAGATGCTGAATTGGTCATTCTTTCTAATCTATTTTGAGGTGATATTCTCCTGGAAGCCGCTATCTCTCCAGTAGTCATCTGTAACTGCTTTTAATATAAGACGTGGTCTGTTTTGCTATGAATATGCTGTAGATGTTGATTCACAGCCTTAGCACTTTTGAACAATTCAATTGTTTTCCTCAATGTAAATTTGTCTTCTCTTCATAGGTTTGCTTTCAGTTTTGCATCCCTTATTCCTGATACATTTTCTGTCTCTAATTGGGTTTATTCTTTCTTTCACAAATTCACAGGTTTCTGCAAGCTAAGTTAACAATGTTCCATATTGATCAATGGTCTCTTTTTCACCAAATGTTGACTACATACCATTCATATGTAACCTTCACTTGGGGTTCTAAGCATGCATTCAAAGTTTCTAGAATTTCTGTTGTGTGAGATTTAAGGCAGAATATATTTTGTAACAGTCTATTCCCAACAGTGATAAAATTGTAGCAACCTGTATTTATGCTGGTTCGCTCAACAAATCCGTTGCTACTGCGCAATTCTATTTTCCATGGAATAACTCGCAGTTCTGCCTCATATCCCGAGTAATTTGAACAGGAGCAGGTAGTGGAAAAGCTGCAGCCATTTTCTCTTAAGCAGTGTTTTCACTGATTTTTTGTGGGTCAGAGCTCTGCAGGTCTGCTTCTTATTTCAGTTCTGGACACTCCCCGTTTCTGACACAATGTTTCAAGTGTACCACACAAGTTTTTTCAACATGAGGAATTAATTGAAGTAAAACTCAAGATATCTGCCTACAGAGTGTGTACCTCACAGTAGAGGTCACATGACTACAGCAGACGAGGACAGAAATTTGTACATGATTGCAAATCAATCCAAACAATAAGTAAATAACATTATTAAAGCATCTGAACTTTTAGTAGACCACTATAAATGTGGAAAATAGATTTAGATTAAATGTTTAACACCAACCCTCAATAGTAAAGTGTCCCCACAGGTAATGGAAGCTATGAAACTGTTTTTACTCATTTTTATGAGTTTGATAACAAAAATAAAGAAACAACAGACATGTTGAATAAATATAAAGTTGCTGGAAAAGCTCAGCA
>NW_025977298.1:0-7028 GCF_021869965.1 Rhincodon typus | reverse complement strand
AGTATTCCAGAGTGTATTGTACTGTTGGAGGGTCAGTACTGAGGGAGAGCCTCATAGTCAGAGGATCAGCTCTCTGGCAGTGCTTCTTTGTTAGTTTGCCACTCCCTTAACGCTGACCCTCTGACAGTGCAGCATTCCCTTAATATTGGCCTTTCAACAGAGCGGCACTCCCTCAGTGAAGACACTCTGACAATGCAGCTTTCCCTCACTACTGACCTTCTTGACAGCGCAGCATTCTGTCATCATTGAGCCTCTGACAGTGTAGCATATGCTTCATATTGACCCTCCGATATTGTGGTACTACCTCAGTGTTGATACTCTGACAATGCAGCACTCCCTCAGTACTAACTTCTCTGATTAAGCACTCCCTCAGTGCTAAGCCTCTGAAAATGGAGCATTCTATCATTACTGACCCTTTGCTGTGCTGCTGTGCCAGAGCACTCACTCGCTGAAGTTGCAGTACTCCATTGATAGTTGCCCTCCGAGAGAGCACCACTTCCTTAATATTGACCCTCGATAGTGGAGCACTCCCTTAATATGGACCCTCTGATCGTGTAGTATTCTTTTAACATTTGCCTGCTCACAGTGCAGCACTCTCCTAATATCAAACCTCTGAGGGTGAAGTACTATTTTAATATTGACCATTTGAGAGTGCAGCATTCCCTCGATGCGAACTCTCTGCCAGTGCAGTACTCCCTTATTATCGGACCACAAGCTATGTGGCACTCTCTGAATACTGACCCACCAACAGTACAGCACTCCCTGAACATTGGACATCGAGAATGCTGCATCGCCTTAATATTGTCCTGTTCGCAGTGCAGTACTCTCTTAATATCAAACCTCTATCAGAGAGTCCGCACTGAAGGAGTGCCCAATTGTCATTAGTTCAATTGTGAGGCAGTGCCACTTTGTCAGAGGTCAATACTGAGGTAGTGCCTCATCTTAAATGGGTCAGAATTAAGGAAGGACCTCACAACACAGAGTCAGTACTGAGGTAGTGTAGCACTGTCAGAGGATCAGTTGAGGGACTGCCTTATTGTCAGTGGGTCAGTTCTGAGGCAGTGCCTCCCCGTAATGGATTTAGAATTGAGGGAGGATGACATGATTAGAAGGTCAGTAGTAAGGTATTGCAATCAGAGTGTCACTACTAAGGGAGTACATCATTGTCAGAGGGTCTGTACTGAGGTATTGAAGAACTGTCAGAGGCCAAGTACTGAGGGAGTGCTTGCTTGACAATGACTCCCTCTGCAGGGCTATCATGTTATTTCTCGATAGTCAGTCTTGAAGGAGTCACCCATTGAGAGAAAATCAGTTCTGATGGAGGGCCTCATTATCAGAGGGTCAGTACTGAAGGAGTTGTAAGCGGGGCAATTCTGAAGCAGTGCCTCATTGTCAGAAATAAGGGTGTGCCTCAGGATTGAAGAGTCAGTACTGAGGTACTTCAGCTCCACCAGAGGGTCAGTTCTGAAGCAGGACCTCACGACTGGAGGGTCAGCCCTAAAATACGGCCGCGTTGTCAGATTGTCAGGTCTGAGGCAGTGTCTCTTTGTCAGAGTGTCTATAGCTGTTCTGCAAAGCGGTCAGCCAGTCGACACTTCATTTCCCGAATGCGATGCTGTCAGTGGGTTGATTGTGAGGCAGTGCCTCAATGTAATGGGATCAGAATTTAGAGGATCAATACTGAGGACTGCAGCACTATCAGAACGTAGGTACTGAGGGAGGGCCTTATCGTCAGCGGGACAGGACAGAGGCAGTGCCTCTTTGCAAGGGGCTCAGTCTGTTCTGAGAATTGTACAGGGTCAACACTGAGGGAGTGCTTCATTGTCAGAGAGTCTGTTCTGAGGCAGTGCCTCAGTGTAACGGGGATGGATTGAAGGAGGGCCATATGATTCCTGGGTTATCTCTGAGGTATTGAAGCACTGTCAGACGGTCAGAATCGTGGAGTGCATTATAGTCAGACGTTCAATACTGATTCAATGGGCAAAATTGGGGGAGTGCCACACGATTAGAGAGTCAGGACTGAGGTATTGCAGCAGTGTCAGAGGGTCAGAACTGTGGGAGTGCATTATTCTCAGAGTTGCATGCTGAACCTGTGCCTCATTTAAGGGGGTCGGAATTAAGCAAGTTTATCATGTTTACAGAGTCATTACTGAGGAAGGGCCCCGTAGTCAGCAGATCAGCATAGAGGGAGTGCCTTGTTATCACAAGATCAGTTCTGAGGCAGTGTCTCATTGTTAGAGGGTGAGCATTAAGGGAGTGACTCGTTGTTAGAGGATCCATTCCGAGGCAGTGCCTCAATGTGATGGAGTCAGAATAGAGGGAGTTTCAAATGTTAGGGGCTCAAAATTGAGGTATTGAAGAACTGTTAGAGCGTCAGTACTGACGTAATGCAGCACTGTAAGAAGGTCAGAATGATGGCAATGCCTTATTGTCAGCGGGTCAGTTCTGAGGCATTGCCTAATTGCAAAGGGATTACAATTGAGGGAATTCAGATGGTCAATACTGAGGTAATGTAGCACTGTCAGAGGGTCAGGATTGAGGGAGGGATTCATTATCAAAGGGTCTGTACTGACGGAGTACCTTATTGTCAGTCGGTCAGTTCTGAGGCAGTACCTCTTTGTCAGAGGATCTGTTCTGAGGGATTTCCTCATTGTCGGAGGATCTGGTGTGAGGCACTGCCCGGATGTAATAGGGTCAGAATTGATGGAATGCAACACGTTTATAGGTTCAGCACTGAAGTGGTGCAGCACTGCCAGAAGGGCCGTCTGAGGCAGTCCCTTTTTGTCAGAGGGTCAATTCTGAGTCAGTCCCTCATTCTAAGCGGGTCAGAATTGAGGGTATGCCACATGATTAGAGGATCATTACTGAAGTAGTCCAGTACTGTCAGAGGATCAGTGCTGAGGGAGTGCCTCATTGTCAGAGGGTCAGTACTGAGATAATTGAGCACTGTCAGTGGGACTCTGGGTTTCAGTACTAGAAGATCAAAGTAAAAAAGCATGAAAGTGATGCGAAACCTTTATAAAGTAGTGCTGTCAGCTCCAGTTGAGTACATAGAGAATTCTGAACACCATAACGAAAACAGAAGCTGTTGGAAATGTTCAGAAGGTCTGGCAGCATCTGTGGAGGCATAAAAACACAGTTAAATATCCAGGTCGGGTGATCCTTCCACAGAACACAAAGGCAGTGGTAATGGTTGTTGAGAAGAGACAAAGCATCGGTCGACATTCAGTACTGAGTTCAACAGCTTTAGACCCATTAACACAGTCCTCTGATTGGATATACTTTCTCCTCGTGATTGCATCCTGTCTTCATGCTTTATTTCCTTTTCAATCAGATCTTCATTCTACCATTAGCACCTGCTCTGGAGCAATGCTTTGTGTCTCCTCTACAACTTTTACCAATCTCTTTCCCCTTTTATTCATTGGCACACTTCGATCTGCAAACCCCCTCACTCTCTAATTTACGCTAATAATCCCTTCTGTTCCATGTATTTCTTTATCCGCTTTCGAAAGGATCATATCCATCAAATTTCCACTTCACTTCAACTGCAAAACGTTTCACTGGACTCAAAACAGTAACTTCCTCTTTCCACAGATTGGGGGCGGGGGTGTCGGTGCCGAGGGAGGGGCCGCGTTATTGAGGGGTAGTGGTGCGGTGAACGGTGTCGGTGATGACGGTGACGGTTCAGAATTTGAAAACAAGAGACCTCGCGCTTGCGGGGGCACGCACCTATCTTCACCTCCGCTGGTGCTCTTTCCTCGGTGTGGGCGTGGTCGTGATCATGGTCTGGCTTTAGACCATAAGAACTAGGAGCAGGAGTAGGCCGTCCAGCCCTTCGAGCCTGCTCTGCCATTCAGTAAGATCATGGCTGAACTTTTTGTGGACTCACATCCACTTACCCGCGTTCTCACCGTATGCAATAATACCTTTATTTTTCAAAAATATCTGCCTTATCTTTAAAAACGTTTACTGAAGTAGCATCTGGGCAAGGAATTCCATAGATTAACAACCCTCTGGGTGAAGAAGTTCCTTCTCAATCCAGTCTTTCCCCTGACTTCGCTGATTGGAGCAACCGCACGTCATGGGCATCGCACCGGTCCTCACGGGCGAGACTCTGTCGTTCGTAGGCGGGGCTCATGCACAGACCTTGTCATCTGATTGGTTAAACTGTCGCGCCTGCCCCCTTTTGCTCACGTGGGGTTTGGACACGGGCTCGTGGTCGCATGGTTCCGAGTGACTAATTAGTTGCCGAGCACCTGGTCTTTCTTCATCCATAGTTCTATACTTTTAACCTGGTGCACACCTGAGGTTGGAAGGTTGTTTCTGGGTCTCCCATGTTTGTTGAGCCTTGCACGAAGTCTTCCGTGAGGCTTGTTCCTCAGTCTTGGCTCTGTATGTTTCCCTGTTTGTTGGGGCCATGATATGGTGGTTCTCAGGGCAGGTTGAGTTGAGTTGAACAGTGGGTGAGTACATAGCGAATGAATCATCTCTCGGATAAATGTGAAGTTATTGACTTTCGGGGCAAAAACTGAAAAGCCATTTATTATCTGAAGGGTGATAGATTGGGAAAGGGAGGGGTGCACTGAAACCTTAGTGTCCTTGTACCCGTCGCTGAAACCAAGTATGACCCTGACCCTATTGCAGGTGGTGAACAAGGCAGATGGTTTGTTGGCTGCCTTATTGAGGGGATTCATGGATTGGTTATAGTGATAGTGAGTGAAAGATTTACTGGAGTGATTTCTGGGATGTTGGTACTGAGAGATGAAGGGAGACTGGATCAGTTAGTGTTATATTCGTGGGAGTTCAGAAGAAGAACGGGCATCTGATTCAAGCCTATAAATTTAAAGAGGACTGGACAAGGAAGCTGCAGTAAGGATGTATTCAATGACTCAGGAGTCCAAAAATAGGGCTGAGAGTCAAGGAGGAAAAGGAGATCATTTAGGAAATGAGGAGAAATGACTTCACCCAGACAGAGGTCAGCCTGTGGAATTCTCTCTGGGAACTGTTGAGGTCAAACCATTGCTATTTTCAAAGGGGAATTGGATATGTTGCTTAGGACTAAAGAGAACAAAGACAGTGGGTAGGAACAGTGTGAGTTCAATGATCAGTCATGATCATGTTGAAAGGTGGAACAGGCTCGAAGTCCTTACTCCTATTCTTCTATGTATCTATGAACCAAAGGAGACAAGATTGACTGGAATGACCCCATGGGTGACGACTTCAGGGTTTTTAAAATTCATTTGGGAGATCTAAAGATAGCTGGCTGGTCCAGCTTTATTGGCTGCCATTAGTTGCCCCATGAGAAAGTGGTGTTGAGCTGCCTTCTTGAACCACTCCAGTCCTTGTGCTGACAGTTGACCCACAATCATTAGAATCCCTCCCGTGTGGAAACAGGTCATTTGGCCCACCAAGTCCATAATGACTCCAAAAAGCATTCCAGCAGACTAACCCCTCACCCCTCCCCACATATATCCCTGTAACCCTGCACTTCCCATGTATAATTCACATAACTAATCATCCCTGGACACAATGGGCAATTTAGCGTGGCCAATTCACCGAATCCATACATCTTTAGTCTGTAGGAGGAAACCGCAGCACCTGGAGGAAACCCACAAAGACATGGGAAGAATGTGCAAACCCCCACACACAGTCACGTGAGACTGAATTCAACTCAGATCTCCAGTGCTATGAGGCAGCAGTGCTAACCACTGGCCACTGTGCTGCTCGTAAGGACAATATTGTTTGGAAGGGAGGTCCAGGGTTTTGACCCAGCGACAGTGAAGGAATGGTGATGTATTTAATGTTTGGAGGGGATCTTGTAAGGAGTGGTATTCCCATGTATCTGCTGCCCTTGTCCTTCTCGATGGAAGTAGTCACGTGTTTGGAAAGTGCTGTCTGAGGACTTTTGGTGGAATTTCTGCGGTGTACCTGGTAGATGGTACACACTACTGCGACTAAGTGTTGGTGGTGAAGGGAGAGAATGTTTATGGATGTGGTGCCAATCAAGTGGGCTGCTTTATCCTGAACAGTGTTGAGCTTCTTGTGTTGTTGGAGCTGCACCTGTCCAGGCAAGTGGGGAATATTCCATCACACGCCTGAGTTGTGTCTTAATGTGGAGAGATTCAGAAGCTCCGGTTGTCCTCAGCCTTCTGAATGATGAAAAGTCTGCCAAGTGACTATCTCTCCTGGAATTTCCCAGTCTGTTCAGTTGTTGAGGCATTTGCACCAAGTCCTTGGAGGTGGAAAGGTTGTTGCCCTGTAAATTTGATGTTTCAGTTCCATATGCATTCATTATGTTGCTTCCTCTCCATGTCCTGCTCTGACAGGTGCAACAGTATTCCACAACATGAGCAGACGTACGCTGCATCTTTCCTCGTCCTCTGCCCCACCCGACAGCGTTCTGATAGTATTAGCCTCATACATAACTCCCCCAATTTGGATGGTTTTTCCCAACGCACATTCATCCCTTAACCTCTTCCAACCCTTCTCCCCGCTATTCCCATGGGGAGTTGGTCACTTGACTAACTGATGCATTCTTTTCACCATTCAGCCAGTGAAGGGAACAGAAGATCATCACTAACCGTGCCCCCCGACTACACACACACTCCCATGCTGGTACAGAGTGGTGGTGAAGGAGCCATCTTTCAGAAACAACCTTCTTCAACAAGACCATGCCTGCCGTCACAAGAACAGATAAATATTGTGTATTATATACAGAAGAGGGAATTTTTCTTCTGTATGTCCTGGGGCTGACATGTTTCTGTTAACTTGTATTTTAGTGACATTGATTATGTAATGGTTGCCCCTCTCTGCTTTCGTGCTATTAATTAGGATATTTGAAGATTACAAATTTACTTTGTCCACAGCATTTGTAATTTCTCAGATTTTCTCTCTCTCTTTCTCCCTCTTGGTGGATGACTGTCTTCCTTCACAGTTGGATTCAATTTATTTCCAAGTCAGGATGGTGAATGGCTTGGAGGGGAACTTGAAGGTGGCATTTCTAATATGCTACCCTTGTTCTTCCAGAC
>NW_025977297.1:0-7029 GCF_021869965.1 Rhincodon typus | reverse complement strand
ACTGCGTGATTGCTTCGCAGTTCTGCCCACAAAAAGGACCCTGAGCTTCCAGTTGCCTGCCACTTTAACACACCACCATATTCCCTGGTCGACACCTCTATCTCAGGCTTGCTGCAGTGTTCCAGCGAAGCTCAGCGCAAACTGGAAGAACAGCATCTCACTTTCCATTTGGGGACCCTGTAGCCCTCTGGACTCAATAATTTTAGGGCTTGAGGCACCTTTTCCCATGTCCTTACCCCAACACCCACACACCAGGCCTTGTTATCACGTGGTCTGCTATCACGCACTACCCATTGTTAGCCACTAATAGTCTCCATGAGCTATCCATTCTCCCAGGCTGACTGTTATCTACTCCTTTGTCTGTCCTTTTCTTCACAGATGCTGCCAGACCTGACCTGCTGAGCTTTTCCAGCAACTTCTGTTTTTGTTCTTCTCTCTCTTTAGGCTCTACCCCCACCTAACGTTTACTCTTTACCCCCTCCCCCTACACACCCTATCTTCTGCATTTAAACAGACAGTTTCCTACCTACCATCAGTTCTGAGGAAGGGTCACCGGACCTGAAACATTAACCCTAGTTTCTCTCCACAGACCTGCTGTGCTTTTGCAGCACTTTCTGTTTTAGCAGTGGGTCTTCAGGCTGGCGATAAGAATGGACAGGTTATAGAGCCCTGGCCTCACCTGCAGGTCTCCAGCTTGCCTACAGCTACGCCCTGCTGTGATACTGATCAGGTGAGCCACTGATGAATCATTCATTTTTAACGAAAATCTCTTGCAGCTGTCTGCTGAGGATAGCAGATTGAGATAAGCAACAACAATGTGAATTGGAGAAGCAGAACATGCTGAAATCATTCAATAGTTCAAACAGCATCTGTCAAGGCAACATGATTCAAGTCAACACTTGATGACAAATCCTTTCCTCTGCACTCAATAGTACAGAGCAGCATCAGGAAGGAAAATAGTAACCTGGGAGCAAGCAATACACGCATACTGAAAAAAGATCAGTACTGTGTCTGATGGACTAAAGTGGGATGTACTTAAAGGGTGGCATTAATATCAAACCAATCCCTGCAGTATGGAAGCTGGCCATTTGGCCTGTCGAGCCTGCACTGACTCTCTGATGAGCACCCCACCCAGACCCACTTCCCCACCCTATCCCTGCATTTCCCTTGGCTAATCCACCTAGGCTACACATCCCAGGACACTATGGGCTATTTAGCATGGCCCAATCCACCCTAACCTACACATCTTTGGACTGTGGGAGGAAACCGGAGTACCCGGAGGAAACCCACACAGGCACGGGGAGAATGTGCAAACTCCACACAGACGGTCACCTGGGGCTGGAATCAAACCCAGGTCCCTGGCACTGTGAGGCAGCAGTGCTAACCAGTGAGCTGCCTCTGGGTAAAAGTAATGTCAAGCCACTATATTCCCAGATGACCAAGGTCTGCTGTTTAATTAGAAAGGGGCAACCGGTGGTGCGTTTAAATTGAGGGTCACCTCACCTCAGATGAAGTTCAGAGGGCAAGATCTTCACAGTAACCTCAGTGGCTTTGGGAATCGAACCCCTGCTGTTGGCATCACTCTGCATCTCAAACCAACCAATAGAAGTAACCAATCCCCCAACTAATACAAAGGGAGATAGTGGTGCAGTGATACTTTCACTGGACTAGTAATGCACAGGCTCCAGGATAATGCTCCGGGGACACAGAAACAAATCCAGTGTCCTTTAAGGAACGGTGGTCTGCTGCCCCTACCAGCCCAGCCTCCGAAATGTCCATTGGCTTTACTCCCTTTTTCTGATCACTCAGTATCGATGTTGCTCTGTCCTTTATATTCCATGGCAAATGTCTTTCCTCATGACTCTGCTGTGTGGAACTGCATCAGAATGGAAATCTATGTACACCACATCATCAGAATTACTTCCATCGATCCTTACTGTTACCTCTTCAAAAAAAAACTCTTCTAAATAGATTCATATTTTTCCATGTGACAATTAATTCTGTTCTGAATAATAGCTCCCTTAAATTTCCCACCACTGCGGTGAAACTGAGTGGTCTGTAATTGCTGGGGCCAATCTTTACAAGCTGATCTGAACAAGGGTGTCAATGCTTGCAATTCTTCAGTTGTTGGGCACCACCTGAGTCCAGGGAAGACTAAAAGATTACTGCCAGTTCTCCTGCAATTCCCACTCTCATTTCCTTCGACATCCTTCTCATTCGGTCCTGGTGCCACATCAACAGCCCATTGGGTATCGTCTCCATATCAATTTTAGACCCTTTTAATAACAGAGCTTCCTGCTCTGTTACCAGGGCCTGGCCAGCATCTGCCTTGTAGATAAAGACAGATGCAAAGTATTCACTTAACACCTCAGCCAAGCCTCTTGCTTCGAAGTGTAAATCTCTTGTTTGGTCCCTAATTGGACCTTGTCCTCCTTTTTACCACCATTTTACTGTCAAAATGCTTATAAAAGACATTGGGATTTTTCTTTAATATTAGCTGCCAGTATTTTCTCATAATCTCTCTTTGCTTCTGGTATTTTCTTTCTCATCTCCTTTCTGAATCTTCAATGTTCACGACTGGTAAACAATTGTATTTATTACCAAAAGCGCACTTTGGCTAATTTAACTTAATTTCTACCTCCTTTGTCATCCGGGGAGCTCTGGATTTAATTTTCGTATGTGTCCCGTTTGGGTGAATACACCACCTCCTCTTTGAAGGTTGTCTGTTGTTCCGCAATTGTTTCTCCTGCCAATCTGTCTTCCAGTCTGCCAACTCTAGCTCTGTTCTTAACTTCATTGAATTCCTCATCTGAGTCTCACCTCAGTAACAGCGATCATGGAACCATCCATTAAAGCCACCTTCTGAGGAAGGGTCACCGGACCCGAAACGTTAACTCTGTTTTCTCCTTCACAGATGCTGCCAGACCTGCTGAGCTTTTCCAGCAACTTTGTTTTTGTTCCTGATTTACAGCATCCGCAGTTCTTTCGGTTTTTAAATCCACCTGCTGATTCACAAACGGCCATTAGGGGCAGTAATCCAAGATCCCGAGCCATTCCTACCAACATGTGACATCAGGTCACGTCAATGTGGTTGATTCTTATATACCCTCTGAAAAGGCTTAGTCACCCACTTCGATCAAGGGCAATTTGGGATTGGCAATAAATGCTGGCCTGCATCCTATGGAAGAAGAAAGAGAAACACAATTCACAACAAAGATCTTAAAGCTTTAACACACACAGGACAATTTGCAACCAGCAGCGTACTTCTTGAAGTTCGGTCATGGTAGAAAACATTGCAACTAATTTATGCACAGCATGATCCTGGGAACATTAATGACCAAATCGTCTGCATTTTCTTTCCAGCTCATGTTGTTTGAAGGATAAGTAGTCACAGGGGAGTGGGGAGAACACTCCAACTCCCCTTCCCAATGGAAGAAATGGTCGGTGAACACGGCAGAGACCCTGAGCAGACGCTCTCACATTTATATAGTTTGTGTGACGAGAGAGTGAGCAGTTTACACCTGTGCTGTCTGAAGTTTAGAAGATTGAGAGGAGGTCTAACTGAGGTATATTAAGATGCTAAAGGGGGTTGACAAAGTAGACATAGAGAGGACGTTTCCTCATGTGGGGCAGTCTAGGACAAAAGGTCATAGTTTTCGGATAAGGGATAGCAGATTTAAAACAGAGATGAAGAGAAACTACTTTGCTTAAAGGATCATGAATCTGTGGAACTCACTGTCCCAGAATGTGGTGGACATGGGGATACTGAACAAATTTAAGGAGGAGACAGACTTTTAATTAGTAACAGGCTAAAGTGTGATGGAGAGTGGGCAGGGAAGTGGAGTTGATGTTAAGATGAGATCAGCCATGATTGTATTAAATGGTAGAGCAGGCTTGAAGGGCTGAATGGCCTACTCCAGCTCCTAGTTTTTAAGGTTCAATGTCTGACTCCTCCCTTCTCTCGTCTTATCTTTTTTCGTTTCTGGGGACAGACTGTCCACCAATATCCATTATAAACCCACTGACTCCCACAGTTACTTCACTTGCTTACACCCTGCTTCCTGCAAGGACTCCATTCCATGTTCCCAGTTTCCCTGTCGCCGTTCTATCTGTTCTGATAATGCCACCTTCCACCATGTCTCTGACATGACCTCCCTTTACCTCAACGCTCAAATATCCAGCACATTTCCCCACACTTATCCCCTCCCTCCCTCCCTGAATGAAGGTAGGGCTCCCCTTGTCCTCACTTTCCACTCCACTAGTCTCTGCTGCCAAAGGCTTATTCTCTGCCATTTCCAGCAGGACACCACCATCAAATACATCTTCCTTTCCCCTCCGCTTGTTTATCCTCAGCAGGGACCATTCCCTCCATGATGCCCTGGTTTACCCCTAAATCACTCCCAACACCTCTCCACTCCCCACTCTCGCCTGATACCTTCCCATGCAGTTGCAGAAGGTGTAACACTTCCCCTGTTACCTCCAACCTCCTCACTGTCCAATTGAACTCAAACACACCTTCCAGGTGAAGCAATGTACTACTTGGGCTTCTCTCAGTCTCATCTGCTGCACTCACTGCTCATGACACAGTCTCCTTTACATTGGGAAGTCCAAATGCAGACTGGATGACAGCTTTGCGGAACACCTTTGCTTTGTTAGATAGAAAGGACCCTGACGTCCCAGTTTCTTGCCATTTCAATAATTCACCTTGCTTCCAAACTAACATTGTTGACTGTGCTAACCTTTTAACCTGCAGTGTTCCAGAGAAGCCCAACGCAAGCTGTGTGCCCCCACCAGTCCTCAGAACTCAACAACTTCAGGTGAAGATTGAAATCCCATCCTGAACTTCCCCAGAGGGCAGTTAGAAGTTATGTGTAGTCCGGGCCAGCTAAATATATTAGATTTCCCTTCCTGAGGGGCATTAGTGAACCAGATGAGATAACAAGGTGTAGAGCTGGATGAACACAGCAGGCCAGGCAGCATCAGAGGAGCAGGAAAGTTGACATTTCAGGTCTGAAGGCTCCCGACCTGAAACATCAACTTTCCTGCTCCTCTGATACTGCCTGGCCTGCTGTGTGCCTCCAGCTCCACACTGTGTTATCTCTGACTCCAGCATTGGCAGTTCTTACTATCGCTAAGTGAACCAGATGAGTTTTTATGACAACCTGCAGCATTTCATGTGCCACCGACCCGAAACGTTGGCCTGGGTTCTGGACTGCTACATTACCACCATAGCGCCAGCAGCACATTTGACATTATTACAATTGACAGAGTTTCATTTATTTAGTGTCTATCAGTAATTCCACAGCATCAATAAATCATCAAGAATCTTGGTTCAAACTCATTGCTGTGGTTCCTGTTGCAGACCTTGTATTCTTGTAGATAATTTACTGGAATAAAGGGAGATGATTAAAATTGCTGACCGTCACTACTGTAACAACCAATCATCAGTCAGGTGCCCAAACTACAGAATACCCAGGGGAAGTGACTTCATGTAACTGACCAAGAACTGCAGTAAAAGCACTTTATTGACCGTCAAAGGCCCATGGCTAAGAATAAAGGGTTGTAGAGGTGAGGGCAATGTTATATGATTGAAGCTCATTACAGCTGTACGATTTCAACAGTGTGTTTTCATTCATAACCCTGAGTAGGGACTGAGACACCTTCCCTCCTTCCTTGGCCACTACAGCAGAGAAAATGAACAAGGTGTACAGTTAAAAGTCTACGCCAACCATGTTCCCAAACTAAACTAGTCCCACCTGCCTACCCTTGGTCCGTACCAGTCCAAACATTTCTTATTCATGAACTTATCTAAATGTCTTTTAAATGTTGTAACTGTACCCACATCCAATGCTTCCTCTGGAAGTCCATTTCACACACGAACCACCCACTTCGTAAAAAAAAAAGTTGTCCCTCATTGTCCTCTTTAAATCTTTCTCCTCTCACCTTAATAAAGTTGTTTGTGCAGTACTGACTCCCCGCTGCAGGTACACGGCATCGCCTGCTCCTCACATCACATCCCAACCCTATCAACCAGGAGATGTGTCTGAAATTAAAAGAAAGAACTGCAGATGCTGAAAGTCTGAAACAAAAACGGAAATTACTGGAGAAGCTCTGCAGGTCTGGCAGCATCTGGAGCGAAGCAGAACTGATGTTTCAGTTCAGGTGACTCTTCTTCAGAATTGATAGCAGGTGGGAAAAAGTGGTAGAATTGTAGAATCCCTACAGTGTCGAAACAGGCCCTTTGGCCCAACAAGTCCACACTGACCCTCAGAACATCCCACCCAGACCCATCCCCCTATGACCCACCTACATATCCCTGAACACTATCTAGCACGGCCAATCCACCTAACCTGCACATCTTTGGACTGTGGGAGGAAACCCACGCAGACACGGGGAGAATGTGCAAACTCCACACAGACAGTCACCCGAGGGTATAATTGAACCTGGTGTCCCTGGCGCTATGAGGTAGCAGTGTTAACCACTGAGCCACCATGCCACCCATGGTATTTACACTGATGACAGGGATGGGGTGAGAAAGGTTTGGTTTGACTTGATTTGATTTGATTTATTATTGTCACATGTACCTAAGTACAGTGAAAACTTCTGTTTCGCTTGAAGTACAGCAGATCGTAACATATAAAGGCACAGAAATCGTAGGGTGATTGAACAGAGAGAAAAATACAAAGTTACGGCTGCAAAGTGTGACTGGATAGGTGGAGATGGAGCCCAGAAAGAGAGAAAGGCAGTTGGTCAGACAAGGGGATGGATAAGGTGAGCCAGGGAGAAAGAAATGGGGACCATGAGGTGTTGAAAATGGGTTGGCTGTGCCAAATGCAGCCCATGTCAAGACAGGGCCTGGGGTGTGGGTAAAGGACATGGAGGGAGGTGTTCAGGTCTTAAAATTATTGACCTTGATATTGAGTCCTGCAGGCTGCAGCATCCCCAAGCTGGAGCACTACAGCAAGCCTGAGGCAGAGATGTTGGCTAGAGAACATGGTGGTGTATTGGAGATGTTTCCTGGTTGATAAC
>NW_025977296.1:0-7029 GCF_021869965.1 Rhincodon typus | reverse complement strand
TCAAAACCAGAAATGACAGTACTCACAATAATGGACCAGACAGTATAAATTCCAAGCGGAGTAGAACAACAATCGCTTCATTGGAGGCTCCACTGATATTGTCACCTAGGATGGTGACAAAACTTCTGAAAAAAAAACAAGCCAGCTCAGCAAGCAAGTCAACAACCTCATTTATAACTCGAGCTACAGATCTTTGCCAATACTTTAAAGTCCAGGTAACTAACATACACTAAAAAAAAGCAGTGATTCTAATATCAACCCTGTGAGGAAACCACTGCGTGCTTTCCCAATGTAAAACAACCATTCACCATACTTCTCTGCGATTCTTGTCTTAGCCAATTTTACATCTACACTGGCGCTGTTTCTTTAATCCAAATATCCAAAATGCATTACAATTCAAGGAACATGATCTTTCAAACTGCAGTTTAAGCTTAGTAAGCTAGAAGCATCAGTTGGGAGTTTTTGACAAGAATGAAAAACTGTGCAAGAGCAAAAGGAAATGAGGAAGGAAGTAAGACTGCAATGAAGCCACAAGTGTTATTACACTGTGCAGCATCTATCAGCATAAAACAGCAGTATAAGCCTTTCCAAAAAGTGCTGTCAAAAATGCTGATAACACAACTCACACCCACAGGCATTTTTTTTTTGCATACTTTTCTACAAAACATTGACATCATCAGTCCAAACAAACAGTCTTAACTATTTACATATTATGAGATATGTAGCATTTAAAATTAAAGGCAGCATACTCCTGTTTTTACGCCAGTTTAAGTTGGTAGCTGGATATTAATTTAACAAAGGGTGCTTCAGCAGTAATTTTCAACAGGAAGAAACCGGGCAAGTCAAAAAACATATACAAGACATTAAATGAATTAACAATCAATACTGTGAAATCCTTAGGATTAGGCCAATCAGATTAGAAACAAGTTCAACCCAAAATATATCATTAGTGAAACCCCAAAAATATATCGCAATTACAGAGACATCTGGAAACCAATGATCCGACAAGATGCCACTTGATATTTCTGTGCCATCAATTTGAAAATTTCACGATTGAACTTAGAAATAACAGAGATTCAACAGCTTTTGAAGAATGTTGTACATTATAGGAAATACATTTCCTGGGTATTTCCATTATGAGCAATCTTTGCTTTGAGGGAGATTGCGTGCAGCAAGCACGCAACATGCATGAAGAACAGCATAGACAAGTTGGACTGAAGAACCTGCTTCTAGGACGTAAATTTAATATTTCCTCTGATAACAGTTTGTTTTGTTCTGGGCCACAGAGATATTCCAAAAAGAATTAACAAATTAAGGAAATTGTCTTATCAAAATGGATATCCGATAGGAAGTTTCAGGCAGGAGCAGAGAAATACTGATACGGGACTATCACAAATCAGACACATGAGAAGAGCAGCAATGCAGAACAATCTCAAGAGTCTAGGAAGTAAACTTTACAAACTGCCAAAGAACATAAAGAAAGGAAAGAACTGATTCCTGCAAAAATTTATTTTCTTATCAAGATCACTGCGTGCTACATGAAATGCAAATATTTCGGGTGGATGCACGTCTGATGGGTTACTCATAGCAACATACACAAGGAACGTCTGTATCACATATTTTGCAGATCTGGATAAGCAATCTACAATCAATCACTCATTAATGTGTAAAACAATGAAGTTTATCAAGGGCAAAATACACATGAAGGGGCTATTTGAAAGAAAACTACGTTTTGATAACCACAGTTCATGCTTAATTTGCTCATTCCAGGATTCCCTCCTGAAGGGAAAATACGCTTGCATTGCAGCAGTGCACTAAAGATTCACGAGGTTCAGAATCACAGAACTGTTACAGTTGCAGAAGGATGCTATTCAGTCCAATGTGACAGCACTGGTTCTCAAAATAATCGATTTACTTAGTTATTCATCTGCCTTCATTCTTTAACTGCACATTGTCCTGTTAGGGTGAAGGGCAAAGCTAGGTGGTGTAGGGAATGCTGGATGATTAGAGAAATTGATGTTTTGGTCAAGAATAAGAAGGAAGCATATGTCAGGCATAGACAACTGAGATTGTGAATCCCTAGAAGAGTGTAAAGGCAGCATGAGTATTCTCAAAAGGGAAATTAGGAGGGCAAAAAGAGGACATGAGACAGCTTTGGCAAAGAAGGATAAGGAGAATCCAAAGGGATTCTACGAATACATTAAGGACAAAAAGGTAACTAGGGAGAAAATAAGATCCCCTAAAGACCAGCAAGGCTGCCTATGGGTGGAATTACAGGAAATGGGGGAGATACTAAATGAGTATTTTGCATCACTGTTTACTGTGGGGGAGTATATGGAAGATAGAAAACATGGGGAAATAAATAGCGACATCTTGAAAAATGTCCATATTACAGAGGTGGTGGTGCTGGACGTCTTAAAATGCATAAAGTGAATAAATCCCTGAGACCTGATCAGATGTACCCTAGAACTCTGTAAGAAGCTAGGGAAGTGATTGCTGGGCCCCTTGCTGAGAGATTTGTATCATCCGTAGCCAAAGGTGAGATGCCAGAAAACTGGAGGTTGGTTAACGTGGTACCACGATTTAAGAAAGATGGTAAGGAAAAGCCAGGGAACTATAGACCAGTGAGCCTGACATTGGTGTTGGATAAGTTGTTCATCTGCCTTACAAGGTAATTCATTTGAGAAGAGCAAAACACAAAAAGAAAACACAATAAATATTAAGATTCTGAGAATATAGAGGAATGGGGCTGCATTAGAGTTCATGTCTACATATCCCTGAAGGTAGCAAGATAGGAAGAAAAGGTGGTGAGGAACGCATATAGGATATTTTTATCTTACTGACTGAGGCCTACAATATAAAAGCAGGGAGGTTATGCTAGAACTATATAAAAAGATTAGTAAAATCACAGCTCAAGTGGCATACTTACTGAACATAGTTCTAATCATCACTTTACAATATGAACCCATGAGAGAAAGCACAGAATTTTGTCAGGAATGGAAAATTCTAGTTACAATGAAATGGAACAGAGGAAGCTGTGGTGTGGCGACATTCAATTAAGATGTGAAAAAATTATGAGTGCTTTGATGAGGTGAATACAAAGAACTATTTCTGTCAGCTAAGTCAATAACCAGGGACATGGATTCAAAGTAATTGGTAGAAAGACTAAAACAGAGTCGAGAAGTAGCTTTTCAACTGGATGACGGTGTGGCTTGAAATTCAGTCAGAACGGATGATGATGGCAGAAACATTCATTGCATTTTAAAAAAAAAAATTAGAAATACATGTAAGGTGCCTACAAGACTACAGACCAAGAGTTAGAATGGGGAACTAACTTTTCAAATGGCAGAAACACTAGGCTTAATTGGCCTCTTTCTGTGCAGAAGATAATTCTATAATTCAACATTGCTTCGAAATGGTTCAACAAGCACCTCTAAATATCTCAAACCAGAAGTGCAATAAATGAGGTTTTCCAGAATATTCTCCCCTCCCCTCAGCATAAGTATCATAACCAAATCTAAACATATTTCCTCAAAATTCACACACGTCCAACAGAGGATACTGGATCGCGGCCAGAGGAGGGCCCCTTGACCAGTTTCTCTTTTCTCTACCAGTAGTAAATAATCACATTAATTGCAGCACTCTTTATTGTGACATAATTCAGAATAGCTAACTCAACATTGGTCAGTGATTGAACCTGGCTCAGTTATTCAGTGAATACACTTACTGAAGTAATCTCAAAATAAACATTTCCAACTTGCTTGTTAAAGAAGAAGTTGCAACTGTGCGAGGGGAAAGGTTTCAGCCATTTCAACACTTCTTAAGCAACCCCCAACCCCATTCAAGGCTGTTTTCAAACCCACAGTACAGATGAGATTTTATATGGTGTCTGAATGAATCTGCAGTAACAGGATGTACTGTTTACCCATGTTCCAATGAAGGAGACTTTCTAGAAAATATTAGCCCTAAGAATGTTACTGCAAATTTTGTAACATTATACTTTGAATGAGAATAGTCTGGATTTAAAAGCAGCCCAAGACACAGGATATTTCACAAAAATGTGATTGCACTCAAAGGTATTTACTGGTCATTGCCCATTTGAAAATTGTAAAATAACAACTGTTCATCCATCCTTAGCAGATCAGGATCATTAATTTTAAAATCAGATTACTTTCACTCCAAAGAGAGAATGAATAGAAAACTATATAAATCACTAAACGATGGCACTGTTCATCAACACCCCATTGATTTAATTCATTACTGTGCAAAGTCATTGTGACAAGCTACCACTCTCAAACTTATGACTGTCAGAATCTCTGTGCAAAGAAACTCTAATGCATAAAGTGTCAATCATATTAAAGCTTCAAAAGAAATCATACGGTCAAGGCAATTTTGAAATTGAACTTCCTTCCTGCTCAACATGTAAACTTCAGTCACCCAAAGATTGTCTTCCTCTCCTAAAAAGTGTCTACACAAACACTGCACAACAGATGAAATGCAAGATCAGTAAAATGTAAAAATGTCCAAAAACACCACTCATTTCTGGCTTTGTCATCCAGCCATGTCAGACACTAATCAAAAAAAATGAGATATAACACCACAGCAGCAGATAAAAAAATGTTGTATCACCTTCTAAAAGCTAAAACATTCAAGGACTCCACCATTTAGGTATACAGATTACAATCTGAGTGAAATCACCAATCATAACACTGTGACCGATCTACTTTGTTTACCTATGTATTAATAATCAGTAATAATTTACCCAAAGTTTGAAAGATTACTGAAATTTATTACCAAGTTTCTAACCATTCAAATAAGGTTTTGTTTATTGTAGCCACAACACATTTTGGTTTGCAGATAATCACGTCTGGCAGGGAGGGGAGACAAAGAGTACCATAAATTAGGATGAAGGCTGAAGAAACAAAAATAAACAAACTTGGAGTTAAATACTGCAAAATTACACAACTTAACTGAATGGTTCAATTACCAGACTGAATCCTCAAACTATGAGCAATACTGTCTCTAGCTTTCCTTCAATAATTCTGACTTGGAAATTGAACTAACAAAAATACTGAGGAAAATTTGCTTCTTTTTCAAAATTTGATTTCAAAAACTCAGGGATTTGGCATCGCCCCCAAGTTTGTGAAAAAAAACTAAACATTTTGATATGCTTGTTCGCGAGATTGTTGGTGCTAATACAATGGCCGAAATATGCAAGTTGCAAACTTGTTATGGCTTTTTACAAGAAATACTTTCACATAAGGGAAGACTGGACCCAATACAAAAGATTCTTTCTTTTCATGAGCTTACAGATTCATTAGAACATCCTGAAAAAAAAGGAAAAGGTGATAAGAACAAAATGGGTTTCAATGCTATTCTCTAAGCTTCCATTTACTTTTCATACACAATTTTAAAACTATTAAGTATTGCCACAAACACCACTTCATCTTACAGGAGGTTAATTTTATAAAATTGTGATGCAATACTACTATGAATTGGGCCAGGGACATAAAAAATATTCAGAATGTTTCACAATTTCAAATTTCCAAAGCGTTTTACACTGAAGGAAGTACTTTTTAAATGTAGACACTTTTGGAATGCAAGAAAATCAGCAGCTAATTTACACAAAGCAAAATCCTACTATATGATAACAGGCACAATCTGCTTTTCGTAATGCTGCTTGAAGCATTACTGTTAGCTAGGACACCAGTCCGCTGTTCTTTTTCAAACTAGCAGCACAGGATCTTTTACATCACTTTAGCAGGTGGACTAGGTCTTGGGTTAACATCTCATTTGAAAGACAGTACTTGCCAAAGTGCAGCACTCATTCAGTACCGAGGTGAGCACAATGATCTAGGCTGATACTCAAGTTTTAGTATATAACTTGAGCTCAACCTTTTAACTCAAGGGGCAACAGTAGTACCAGCTGAACCATGGTGAATGCTCCAAGGGTGTTTTTTTTTGGTTACCACAGTAATACAAGTCTGTCTCATCAAATCAGTAGAATTATTCTACCTTAAAAATTCTACCTTTATAAAAGGACATTGACACTAAAATGTTATACATTGGAGAAGTAGAAATGAGTTCAAAAATCTTGTTGCAAATATATTCTAAATAAAAACACTTCAAAATCTACGTATAACCAGAGCCTTTTACCATTTTCCCTCAGTGAAAGATTATCCATAAGGGCATGACTTATATTACTTTTAGGTCAACAAATGCCAATACCATAGCAACAACTTGTGTTGGTGTACAGCATTTAATGTAGGAAAACATCTCAAGGCACTTTAACCAATTCTGTGCCAGCATTTCTTGGTCTAAGCTTTTGTTTATTTTAAGCTCTTGATCCTTCACTCTGAACCAAACAATTACATACAAATAACCTAGGAGCCTTTCACACTGACGATACTTAATCAGTGTACCTCAGCAAACATCAGTGGACTGCGCTCACCTTCCACCAATCTGATTCTTAGGTATCACTTGTTATTTTGGACCTGCGCTCAGTGCTGTCCCCAAAATTCATGGCAGCTTTTGCAGCTTCAGAATGCTGTAGACAGAAGCTCATTTAAGGATACCAGAAACTAAAGGATTAAAGGTGCTATTACAATGAAATGGGAAAATGCAGGAATGAAGGAGATTTAGATATTCAGGTGGGGGAAGAGGGAAGATAGAAGCTGGGAAATCACTTGCAGGTAAGACGAGAAAGGTCCAGAACTAAACGAGTGGGAGAGAAACTTCCTACATCAAGTGGAGAGATAAATGGGGAAAAGAATGCCACCTTAACTGGGTAGGAAGGATAGCATTCAACAGCTTGAAGTGGGAACGTAGTGCAAGAGAGGGACACAACATCAATCTGAAATAGAAGGGAGGGTTGGAGCTGAAGAGAGCAAATGCACAAAGATACAAGTCCGTGTAGAAACTTGCTTTCACATGGCAGGATAATTATTGAGCCAACAAGGTGCAGAGCTGGACGAACACAGCAGGCCAAGCAGCATCATAGGAGCAGGAAGGCTGACGTTTCGGGCCTAG
>NW_025977295.1:0-7030 GCF_021869965.1 Rhincodon typus | reverse complement strand
AAATTACCCATAGTGCCCAGGGATGTGCAGGTTAGGGTGGATTGGCCATGCTAAATTACCCATAGTGCCCAGGGATGTGCAGGTTAGATGGGTTACAGCGGGATGGGTCCGGGTGGGATGGTGTGAGGTTCGGTGTGGACTTGTTGGGCCGAAGGGCCTGTTTCCACACTGTAGGGATTCTATAGGAGGGATGGTTAGTAAGTTTGCAGATGATGCCAAAATTGGTGGCATTGTGGACAGTGAGGAAGATTACAAAGAGATGCTGATCAGTTGGGTCAATGGGCAGAGGAGTGACAGATGGAGTTTGATTTGGATAAATGCAATACGTTGCATTTTGGTCGGACTTATAGTAGTGCCCTGGGGAGCGTTGTTGAATGGAGGGTCCTAGGGGTTTAGATACACAGTTCCTTGAAAGTGGAGTCGCAGGTAGACAGGGCGGTGAAGAAGGTGTTTGGTATGCTCGCCTTTATTCAGTGCATTGAGTATAGGAGTTGGGAGGGTCATGTTGCGGCTGTACAGGACATTGGTTAGGGCCACTTTTGGAATACTGCGTTCAATCTTGGTCTCCCTGCTACAGGAAGGATATTATTAAATTGGAAAGGGTTCAGAAAAGATTTACTAGACTTTACCAGGAATGAAGGGTTTCCTTTATTCTTTAGTCATTCACGGGATGAGGGCATCATTGGCCAGGCAGCATTTATTGCCCATCCCTAATTGCCCAGAGGGCAGTTCAGAGTCAACCACATTGCTGTAGGTCTGGAGTCACATATAGGCCAGACCAGGTCAGGATGGCAGTTTCCTTTCCTAAAGGGCATTAGTGAACCAGATGGGTTTTTCCCTTGACAATGGAATCACGGTTGTCATTAGATTCTTAATTCCAGATATTTCATTGAATTCAAATTCCACCATCTGCCATGGCGGGATTCTAATTCAGGTCCCCAGAACATTATCTGGTTCTTTGGATTAACAGTCCAGCAACAATACCACTAGGCCATCGCCTCCCCCTATTTAAATTATAAGGAGAGGCTGGATCGGCTGGGACTTTTTTCACTTGAGCGTAGGAGGTTCAGGGGTGACCTTATTCAGGTTTATAAAATCATGAGGGGTATAGATAAGGTGAATAGCAAAGGTCTTTTCCCCAGGGTAAGGGAGTTCAAATCTAGAGGGCATAGGTTTAAGGCGAGAGGGGAAAGATTTAAAAAGGGACCTGAGGGGCAACACTTTCACGCAGAGGGTGGTTCGTACGTAGAACGAAGTTCCAGAGGAAGTGGTAGATGCTGGTACAGTTACAATGTTTTAAAGGCATCTGGATGGGTACATGAGTAGTAAAGGCTTAGGGAGATATGGGCCAAACACAGGGATGTGGGGCTAGTTTGGTTTGGGAGACTTGGTTGGCATGGATAAGTTGGACCGAAGGGTCTGTTTCCGTGCTGTATGACTTTATGAAGCTATGGCTGATGTATGAGGAGAGTTTGAGTTAGTTAGGATTGTAATCACTAGAGTTTAGAAGAATGAGGAGGGATCTTATCAAATCCAATAAACTAACAGGACTGACACTGGAAGAGAGATTGAGTTGGTTAAGATTGTATTCGTTAATGTTCAGAAGAAGAACAAGGGAATCTCATAGAAACCTAACAAATTCTGACAGGACTTGAGAGGGTCAACACAGGAAGGATGTTCCCGATGACGGGGGATAGAGGGGGGAGTGTGGAACCAGGGGGAGTCGGGGTCGGACCTAGATGAGGAGAAATGTTTTCACCCAGAGAGTGGGGAGCCTCTGGAATTCTCTGCCACAGAAAGTGTTTGAGGCCTAAACACTGAGTGTTTTCAAAAAGGAGTTAGAGGTAGTTCTTAGGGCTAAAGGGATCAAGGGGTACGGGGGAGAAAGTGGGACCAGGGAACTGAGTTGGATGAAGGAATCATAGGATATTGGGGGGAAGGGCAGGGTTAGGGTACTGAGCTCAATGATTGGCCTATTGGATGGCAGACCAGGCTCGAGGGTCTCCCAATCTCAGGCTAAGGGAGAGTTTGCGGCGGGGGGGGGGGGGGGGGGTGGGGGGAGGGGAGTGGACAGATCTCCGTGGTCACCTCAGCTGGTTTGGGAATTGATCCCATGCCATTGGCATCACTCTGCAACACCTGCCCACCACCCTCCCCCCATCTCGATCCAACTGACACCCTGAATGTGAGGCACCATGCCACACACCCCAACACCTGGCATGGACTCTTCCTGTGCCCCATCATTTGCTGACTCCGCAAAGTCATTTCTTCACTCTGACATCATCCGCTGGCCCTTCTCTCAGACCATTCGGCCCTTCTTGGCTGGTAAATCCTCGCAGATCCTTGTAAATGGACCTTTGAGCTCCTCCTCTCATGCCATTCCACGATATGGCACGCTGAACCATACAGAGCTCCGCTGCCAATCATTCTTCACCCAGACAGTGGGGAGGGAGGGGGGAGGGAGGATTCTGGCCTCACTGCCTGTGAGGGTGACAGAGGCAAACACCTCCATCGCATCAAAGGAGCTTTTAGACGTGCAGTTGAGATGCCAAGGCTAAGGGTCAAGTGCTGGGAAATAGGATTAGAATCATGAGGCACGCACTGGATGGGCCGAAGGGCCTTTTTTCTCTGCCATAGACCTTTAAAGTTGTCGAGTCTAACCTTGGTACAGACAATTTCCAATACAAGGTTAGTGTTTCTTCCCCGGTTCTCAAGTCTACCTTTTCCAACAATGTTCACAGTCCCAATTTTAATTACATTCTTAACGTATCACATTACACATTGCCACTTTATTTCCTTTATTCATTCACGGGGCGAGAATTCATGGGTCGCTGGCCAGGCAGCATTTACTGCCCATCCCTAATTGCCCAGAGGGCAGTACAGAGTCAACCACATTGCCGTGGGTCTGGAGTCACATGTAGGCCAGACCAGGTAAGGATGGCAGTTTCCTTCCCTAAAGGGCATTAGTGAACCAGAAGAGTTTTTCCAACAATTGACAATGGGTTCAGTGTCAACATTAGACTCTTAATTCCAGATATTCATTGAATTCAGAGATGTGTGAGCAGGGAGGACACAGCAGGAACAAAACAGCAGACGATCTGAAACATTCAGAAGTTGCTCTGCAGAATTCCAGTTCGGAGTTCTCTAAGGCGTTGCTAACAACGGGCACTAACCAACTGTAATTTCTCTGTCTCTCCTTATCCGGCAGAACAGATCTCCATGCTGGCCATTGAGGTGTTTAGGAACGCCTACAATCTGACGCTTCACTGCGCAGCACAGAATGGGACAGATCTCCACTACCATTGGTTAAAAGATGGTGAAAATCTTACAGAAACCAATGACATGCTGATATCCGACGATGGCCATCGACTAGCCCTCACCTCAAGAGATCCAACACTTTGTGGGATCTACACCTGCCTCATCACCAATAAACTCGGCCAAGAATCAGTGACCAAGACTGTTTCAGGTGAGGGGACGCTGTGCCCGAGTGCCAACTGCCCTTTGCCCCCTTGCTTTGTTGTGTATTCCATCCTTGTGTGATCCTTCACCGGCCCATTTTCTCCTCGAGCCCTGAGCCATCGCCCAGGCTTAGGCAATCCAGCACAGAGATTGGGTCATGCATCATCAGGTCCGATCAATCAAAGCAGAACAGTTGGAACCACTGATGGATTGCTGACAGACCCCCATTTTCCTCAGGCGTGTGACCCCCAACTCAGAGTGAGAGGGAGGGTATTGTTTGGAGAGTAGAGCTACATAGATTTGCAAGAATCATACCTGGGCTTCAGGGGTTAAGTGGAGAGGTTGCATTACACAAATGAGGCCTGTTTTCTCTAGAATTTAGAAGTTTAAGGGGTGATCTGTTTGAAGTCTTCAAGATTTTAACAGGAAAAGACAGGGTTGATCAAGATAAACTATTCCCACCGGTTGGAGATTCTAACGAGGGAGCAGAGTCTGGGAATGAGGGCCAGAGTGCTCAGGAGAGATGCTTGGAAGCCTTTTTACACACAAAGAGGTTTAGGAATCTCTTCCACAAATGGCAGTGGGTGCTGGTTCAGTTGTTAAGTTTAAATCTGAGATGGATAATTTATTGTTCAGCAAAGACGAAGGGATGTGGGCATAAGCAGGTATTGGGCCACAGAGCACCCACGGTCTCACAGAATGGCGGGGCAGGCTCCGAGGGGCTGAATGGCCTACTGTGTTTGGAGGGGAGGTGTTCAGATCGAGGAGAATTGAGGCACTTAGGGTCGATGAGAGGGGGTTCTTAAGGGAAGAGAAGGAATAGGTCAATGGTCTGGCACAGGGGCGTGAATTTGGATTGGGATGGATATTAATAGAGAGGCCTCCGACATAGGAACAAAAGGGGACACTAGGCTCGTAATCCAGACCATTCCTTAGGGGCACTGGTTCAAATCCAGGGAACCCTGGGTGGAGAGTGGAACCACAGTTCAGTAAATAATGCAAGCAATAATCTACGACTGTTTTCAGAAGGTGATGCATCAACTACCTTTGAGATACATCTTTACTTTTGATTTGATTTATTGCTGTCACGTGTACAGTAAAAAGGTTTGTTTGGCGTGCAGTACAGGCAGATCAGACCATACAAAAGTGAATTCGGGCAATAGAACAGAATGAGGAATACAAAGTTACGTCTACAGAGAAGATGCACAAAGAGCGAGATCAACAGTAAACTTACAATTTGGAAGGTCCGTTCGCAAGGCCAGTTAGAATGGGAAGAAGCTGCTGTTAAATTTGTTGACGTATGTGTTTAAGCTTTTGCCTCTTCTGGCTAATAAGAGGTGGAAGGGAGCGGGGAAGGAAATCTGTCACATTTACCCTCCACGTGACTCCAGACCCACAGCACCAAACTGCCCTCTGCCATGAGCACAGTGTTTAGGGCTGGAGCGAGAAATACCCAAACGGGCTTCAACACTCAGCCACAAGTTGTAGAAACATCTGAGATGGCTTTCTCTCCTTTCAGAATCGGATGGATTTGCATCGTGCGTGCAGGTTCACAAAGCAAGAGACAGTCAAACAAGGCTGATAGTTATTGGAATCGTGGTCATCTTGCTCCTGCTAGCCTGTGTTTTTCTGACGGTGAGTACGATTGGGGATATCACAGGATGGAACCCGTGAGAAGGGCCTCACTCTGAATCACTGAGCGTCCTTAAGCGAACGCATATGCTACGGCTCAACCTCCCTACTTTCCAACTAATGAGAGGAGTTCCAAACTTCAAGGAGAAGATATAGACTCTGGCATGGCACTTAAACGCTGATCCTTCCTCCCATTCAGAGAGCCCTCTCGTAAAGATAGAGCTCCAAGTTTGGGAAAACAAGGTTTCTATTTTTCAGGCGAAGTCAGCAGCTTTAGTCTGACGTTTGGGGGCATGACAAACACGATACCAGCTGCTGTGAGACTGTATGTACATCAGATGTGTATGCAGTCGGGATGCTGGGTGGGGACAGGGAGTAAGCAGGATGGGATGTATGGTGACAGCAGGGTAGGGTTAGGAGGTAAGACAGTTAGGGTGCAGAGCACCATACAGAGGCAGCACTGCACCATAGAGGGTCAGTGCTGAGGGAGCATTGCACTGTCGGAGGGTCAGTGCTGAGGGACTGCCGCACTGTCGGAGGATCAGTGCTGAGGGAGCACCGCACTGTCGGAGGGTCAGTGCTGTGGGAGCGCCGCACTGTCGGAGGGTCAGTGCTGAGGGAGTGGGCTGTGTCGGAGGGTCAGTGCTGAGGGAGCACGGCACGGTCGGAGGGTCAGTGCTGAGGGAGTGGGCAGTGTCGGAGGGTCAGTGCTGAGGGAGCACAGCACGGTCGGAGGGTCAGTGCTGAAGGAGTCCGCACTGTCGGAGGGTCAGTGCTGAGGGAGCGCCGCAGTGTCGGAGGATCAGTGCTGAGGGAGCGCCGCACTGTCGGAGGGCCAGTGCTGAGGGAGCGCCGCAATGTCGGAGGATCAGTGTTGAGGGAGCGCCGCACTGTCGGAGGGTCAGTGCTGAGGGAGCGCCGCACTGTCGGGGGGTCAGTGCTGAGGGAGCGGGCACTGTCGGAGGGTCAGTGCTGACGTAATTATTGAGGATAAAGATGACAGTACAAGGAGCATTGGATTATTGAAAAACAGCAAATAACATTAGGAGTAGATCATTCGGCCCATTCGACCTGCGCCCCCCCAATCCAATACTATCATGTCTGATTGAACACTTCAATGCCTTTTACCCATCCCTTTCACCCTTTACACTGCACCACAGGAAATCAGTAATCTATCAATCTCTACTCGAAAGTCACTCAAGAGCTGTCTTTCACAGCCGGTGTGGGATAGAATTCCATAGTTTTCCAACGCTTGGAGGAAGAGAAATCTCTCCTTATCTCAGTCGAAAGTGGTATCTGACGTATTTTTAAATTGTGCCACCCGGTACCAGAGTCTGCACTGGGGGAAAACATCTTCCCCATGTCTGCCTTGTCTGTCTGTTTCAGTGCTTTGTAAGTTTCAATGAGCTCACCTCTCATTCTTCAAAACACTGGCTGTGAAAGCCCGTGTTTTACAAAATCTGACAGTGTGGGATAGTCCCGTCGTCCCAGCAATATCACTTTCCCAATCCTGCCCAGGCTTGATGTGATTCGTCACTTGCAACTGATTGATTTGTGTCTGCAACGTAATGACTGAGGTACCATGACCCCTGAGGTGCAGAATCCCACACATTCACCAACTCCTCAGTGAAAAAATTCCAACTTTTCTCTGTCTTCAGCAACTTGCCCCTTACCCTCAGACCCTGACCATCCAAAATATATTTACCCTGTCATCGCTCATTGCAACTTTGTAACATTCAATCAGACCAGATCCCCAATACTAACCCTAACCCTAACCCTGACCCTAACCCTAACCCTAACCCTGACCCTAACCCTGACCCTAACCCTAACCCTAACCCTAACCCTAACCCTAACCCTAACCCTAACCCTATCCTATCCCCAATACTAACCCTAACCCTAACCCTGACCCTAACCCTAACCCTAACCCTAACCCTAACCC
>NW_025977294.1:0-7030 GCF_021869965.1 Rhincodon typus | reverse complement strand
GGTGCGAACTCTCTGCAAGTGCAGTAATCCCTTATTATCGGACCACAAGCAGTGTGGCACTCCCTGAATACTGGCCCACCAACAGTGCAGCACTCCCTGAATTTTGGCCATCGAGAATGCCCTTAATATTGACCTGTTTGCAGTGCAGTACTCTCCTAATATCAAACCTCTATCAGTGGGTCCGCACTGCGGGAATGCCCCATTGTCAGTAGGTCAATTGTGAGGCAGTGCCACTTTGTCAGAGGGTCAATATTGAGGTAGTGCCTCATTTTAAGAGGGTCAGAATTAAGGATGTGCCTCACAACACAGAGTCAGTACTGAGGTAGTGTCGCACTGTCAGAGGATCAGTTGAGGGAATGCCTTGTTGTCAGCGCGTCAGTTCTGAGGCAGTGCCTCCATGTAATGGATTGAGAATTGAGGGAGGATGACATGATTAGAAGGTCAGTAGTAAGATATTGCAGTCAGAGTGTCACTACTAAGAGAGTACATCATAGTCAGAGGGTTTGTATTGAGGTATTGAAGAACTGTCAGAGGCGAAGTATTGAGGGAGTGCTTCCTTGACAATGACTCCCTCTGCAGGGCTATCATGTCATTTCTGGAGAGTCAGTCTTGAAGGAGTCACCCATTGAGAAAGAATCAGTTCCGATGAAGGGCCTCATTATCAGAGGGTCACTACTGAAGCGGTTGTAAGTGGGTCAATTCTGAAGCAGTGCCTCATTGTAAGGGGGTCAGAATTGAGGGTGAGCCTCACGACTGAAGAGTCAGCACTGATGTACTTCAGCTCCACCAGAGGGTCAGTTCTGAGGCAGTACCTCACGACTGGAGGGTCAGCCCTGAAATACTGCTACATTGTCAGAGTGTCAGTTCTGAGGCAGTGTCTCTTTGTCAGAGTGTCTGTAGCTGTTCTGCAAAGCAGTCACCCAGTCTGCACTTCATTTCCCTAATGAGATGCTGTCAGTGGGTCGATTGTCAGGCAGTGCCTCATTGTAATGGGATCAGAAGTTCGAGGATCACATTTAGAGGATCAATACTGAGGACTGCAGCACTATCAGAGGGTAAGTACTGAGGGAGGGCCTAATCGTCAGCGGGTCAGTACAGAGGCAGTGCCTGTTTGTAAGGGGGTCAGTCTGTTCTGAGAATTGTTACCGGGTCAGTACTGAGGGAGTGCCTCATTGTCAGAGATTCTATTCTGAGGCAGTGCCTCAATGTAATGGGGATGGATTGAGGGAGGACCATATGATTAATGGGTTATCTCTGAGGTAGTGAACCGCTGTCAGCCGGTCCAAACCGTGGAGTGCAGGGTCAATACTGATTCAATGGTCAAAATTGGGGGAGTGCCACACGGTTCGAGAGTCAGTACTGAGGTATTGTAGCAGTGTCAGAGGGTCAGAACTGTGGGAGTGCGTTATTGTCAGAGGTGCAAGCTGAACTAGTGCCTCATTTAAGGGGGCCAGAATTGAGGAAGTTCATCATGTTTACAGGATCATTACTGAGGAAGAGCCCCGTAATCAGCAGATCAACATGGAGGTAGTACCTTATTATCACGAGGTCAGGTCTGAGGCAGTGTCTCATTGTTAAAGGGTGATCTGTAAGGGAGTGACTCGTTGTTAGAGGATCCATTCCGAGGCAGTCCCTCAATGGGATGGAGTAAGAATAGAGGCAGTGTGAAATATCAGGGGCTCAATATTGAGGTATTGAAGAACTGTTAGAGTGTCAGTACTGAGGTAATGCAGCACTGTCAGAAGGTCAGAATGATGGGAATGCCTTATCGTCAGCGGGTCAGTTCTGAGGCATTGCCTAATTGCAAAGCGATTACAATTGAGGGAGTTTAGATGGTCAATACTGAGGTAATGCATGACTGTCAGAGGGTCAGGATCGAGCGAGTGACACATTATGAAAGTGTCTGTGCTGAAGGAGTACCTTATCGTCAGTCGATCAGTTCTGAGGCATTACCTCTTTGTCAGAGGATCTGTTCTGAGGGATTGCCTCATTGTCAGAGGATCTGGAGTGAGGCACTGCCCGGATGTAATAGGGTCAGAATTGAAGGTATGCCACAGGATGAGAGGATCAGTACTGAAGTAGTGCAGTACTGTCAGAGGATCAGTACTGAGGGAGTGCCTCATTGTCAGAGGGTCAGTACTGAGATAATTAAGCACTGTCAGTGTGACTCTGCGCTTCAGTACCAGAAGATCAGAGTAAAAAAGCATGAAAGTCATGCTATAAAGTAGTGCTTTCAGCTCAAGTTGAGTACATAGTGAATTCTGAACACCATATTTTAGGAAGGACATTAAGTCCCTGGAAAGGGAGGAAAGGAAATTGAGCAGAATGACAGCAGCACGACATCCAGGAGGTGGAAGCTGACTTGGAAATTTGTGCCCCTGCCTTTAAACTCAATTGCAGTAAAAGATAAATTGTGTGTGTTTTAGATAGTTAAATGGTCTTCAGATTGGTTTCACAGATCGGCGCAATATCGAGGGCCGAAGGGCCTGGACTGCGCTGTAATGTTCTATGTAATGTTCTATGTTCTAAGCTGTTGAAAGGGGGAGACAGGAATGTGGGCGAAAAGGTCAAGACAAAGTTACAGGGTGAGGGAGATTAAAGATCAAATTCACCACTGAACACAAAGCAAAGGCAAAGGTAACGAAAACAGAAGCTGTTGGAAAAATTCAGCAGGTCTGGCAGCCTCTGTGGAGGCATAAAAACAGAGTTAAAGTTCGAGGTCCGGTGACCCGTCCACAGAACACAAAGGCAGTGGTAATTGTTGTTGAGAAAGTCAAAACATTGGCCTACATTCAATACTGAGTTCAACAGCTTTAGACCCATTAACACAGTCCTCTGTTTGGATATACTTTCCCCCAGTGATTGCATCCTGTCTTCATGCTTTACTTCCTTTTCAATCAGATCTTCATTCTACCATTCACACCTGCTCTGGAGCAATGCTTTGTCTCTCCTCTACAACCTTTACCACTCTCTTTCCACTTTTATTCGTTGGCACACTTTGACCTGCAAACCCCCTCACTCTCGAATTTACGCTAATAATCCATTCTGTTCCATGTATTTCTCTATCCCCTTTCGACAGGATCATATCCATCAAATTTCCACTTCACTTCAGTTGCAAAACGTTTCACTGGACTCAAAACAGTATCTTCCTCTTTCCACAGAGCGGGGCGGGGGTGTCGGTGCCTAGGGAGGGGCCGCATTATGGAGCGGGGTGCTGCGGGGAACGGTGTCGTTGCTGACGGTGATGGTTCAGAATTTGAAAACAAGAGACCTCGTGCTTGCGGATCACGCACCTATCTACACCTCCGCTGTCGTTCCGCCGAACACCTGGTCTTTCTTCGTCCATAGTTCAACACTGGTGCACACCTGAGGTTGGAAGGCTGTTTCTGGGTATACCATCTTTGTTGAGCCTTGCACGAAGTCTTCCGTGAGGCTTGTTCCTCCGTCTTGGCTCTGTATGTTACCCTGTCTGTTGGGGCCATGATATGGTGGCTGTCAGTGCAGGTTGAGTTGAGCTGTTGAGTGGGTAAGTACGCAGCAGATGAACCATCTCTCTGATAAATGTGAAGTTATCTACTTTAGGGGCAAAAACTGAAAAGCCATTTAATATCTGAAGGGTGATAGATTGGGAAAGGGAGGGGTGCACTGAGACCTTCGTGTCATTGTACCTGTCGCTGAAAGCAAGTATGACCCTGACACTGACTTTGACCCTTACCCTGACCCTGACCCTATTGCAGGTGGTGAATAAGGCAGGTGGCTTGTTGGCTGCCTTATTGAAGGGATTCATGGATTGGTTATAGTGACAGTGAGTGAAAGATTTACCAGAGTGATTTCATTGATGGTGGTATTGAGAGATGAATGGAGACTGGATCAGTTAGAGTTATATGCGTTGGAGTTGAAAAGAAGAACGGGCAGCTGTTGGAAGCCATAAATTTAAAGAGGACTGGACAAGATAGTTGCAGTAAGGATGTCCTCAATGACTTAGGAGTCCAGAAATAGGGCTCAGAGTTAAGGAGTTAAAGGAGATCATTTAGGAAATGAGAAGAAATGTCTTCACCGAGACAGAGGTCAGCCTGTGGAATTTTGTCTGGGAACTGTTGATGTCAAACCATTGACTATTTTCAAAGAGAAATTGGATATGGTGCTTAGGACTAAAGAGAACAAAGACAGTGGGTAGAAACAGTGTGAGTTCAATGATCAGACATGATCACGTTGAAAGGTGGAACAGGCTTGAAGTGCTTAAGCCTATTCTTCTATGTTTCTATGAACCAAAGGAGACAAGATTGACTGGAATGACCCCAAGGGTGAGGACTTCAGGGTTTTTAAAATTCATTTGTGAGATCTAAAGATCGCTGGCTTGTCCAACTTTATTGGCTGCCATTAGTTGCCCCATGCGAAGGTGGTGTTGAGCTGCCTTCTTGAACCACTCCAGACATTGTGCTGACAGTTGACCCACAATCATTAGAATCCCTACAGTGTCGAAACAGGCCATTTGGCCCAACAAGACCATAATGACTCCAAAAAGCATTCCACTAGACTGACCCCACCTCCCCCCACCCCCACCGCCACCCCGCCACCACCCTATCTCTGTAACCCTGCACTCCCCATGGATAATTCACATAACTACTCATCCCTGGACACAATGGGCAATTTAGCGTGGCCAATTCATCTAATCCACACATCTTTAGTCTGTAGGAGGAACCCGGAGCACCTGGAGGAAACCCACAAAGACATGGGAAGAATGCGCACACACCCACACACAGTCACCTGAGACTGAATTGAACCCAGATCTCTGGTGTTGTGTGGCAGCAGTGCTAACCAGTGGCCACTGTGCTGCTCGTAAGGAAAATATTGTGAGGAAGGGAGGTCCAGGGTTTTGACCCAGCGACAGTGAAGGAATGATGACATATCTAAAGTTTGAAGGGGATCTTGTCGGGAGTGGTATTCCTATGTGTCCGCTGCCCTTGTCCTTCCAGATGGAAGTAGTCACGTGTTTGCTGAGTGCTGTCTGAGGATTTTTGGTGGAATTTCTGCAGTGTACCTTATAGATGGTGCACACTGCTGCTACTAAGTGTTGGTGGTGGAGGGAGTGAATGTTTGTGGATGTGGTGCCAATCAAGTGGGCTGCTTTGTCCTGAACAGTGTTGAGCTTCTTGTGTTGTTGGAGCTGCACCTGTCCAGGCAAGTGGGGAATATTCCATCACACGCCTGACTTGTGTCTTAATGTGGAGAGATTCAGAAGCTCAGATTGTCCTTAGCCTTCTTAATGATGAAAAGTCTGCCGAGTGACTACATCGCCTGGACTTTGCCGGTCTGTTCAGTTGTTGAGGCATTTGCACCAAGTCATTGGAGGTGGAACAGTTGTTGCCCTGTAAATTTGATGTTTCAGTTCCATATGCATTCATTATGTTACTTCCTTTCCATGTCCTGCTCTGACAGGTGCAACAGTATCCCACAACATGAGCAGACGGTTGCTGCATCTTTCCTCGTCTTCTGCCCCACACAACAGCATTCTGACAATATTAGCCTCATACATAACTCTCCCAATTTAGAACATAGAACATAGAACATAGAACATTACAGCTCAGTACAGGCCCTTCGGCCCTCGATGTTGCACCGACCTGTGAAACCAATCTGAAGCCCATCTAACCTCAACTATTCCATTATCATCCATATGTTTATCCAATGACCATTTAAATGCCCTTAAAGTTGAAGAGTCTATTATTTTTGCAGGCAGGGCATTCCACGCCCTTACTACTCTCTGAGTAAAGAACCTACCTCTGACATCTGTCCTATATCTATCACCCCTCAAATTAAAGTATGTCCCCTCGTGCGAGCCATCACCATCCGAGGAAAAAGGCTGCCACTGTCTACCCTATCTAATCCTCTGATCATCTTGTGTGTCTCTATCAAGTCACCTCTTAACCTTCTTCTCTCTAACGAAAACAACCTCAAGACCCTGAGCCTTTCCTCATAAGACCTTCCCTCCATACCAGGCAACATCCTGGTAAATCTCCTCTGCACCCTTTCCAATGCTTCCACATCCTTCCTATAATGCGGCGATCAGAACTGTACGAATACTCCAAGTGCGGCCGCACCAGAGTTTTGTACAGCTGCAACATGACCTCATGGCTCCGAAACTCAATCCCTCTACCAATAAAACCTAACATACCGTACGCCTTCTTAACAACGCTATCAACCTGGGTGGCAACTTTCAGTGATCTATGCACATGGACACCGAGATCTCTCTGCTCATCCACACTACCAAGAATCTTACCATTAGCCCAGTACTCTGTATTCCTGTTACTCCTTCCAAAGTGAATCACCTCACACTTTTCCGCATTAAACTCCATTTGCCACCTCTCAGCCCAGCTCTGCAGCTTATCTATGTCCCTCTGTAACCTGCAACATCCTTCCGCACTATCCACAACTCCACCGACTTTGGTGTCATCCGCAAATTTACTAACCCATCCTTCTACACCCTCATCCAGGTCATTTATAAAAATGACAAACAGCAGTGGCCCCAAAACAGATCCTTGAGGTACACCACTAGTAACTGAACTCCAGGATGAACATTTCCCATCAACCACCACCCTCTGTCTTCTTACAGCTAGCCAATTTCTGATCCAAACCGCTAAATCACCCTCAATCCCATGCCTCTGTATTTTCTGCAATAGCCTACCATGGGGAACCTTATCAAACGCTTTACTGAAATCCATATACACCACATCAACCGCTTTACCCTCATCCACCTGTTTGGTCACCTTCTCGAAGAACTCAATAAGGTTTGTGAGGCACGACCTACCCTTCACAAAACCGTGTTGACTATCCCTAATCAAATTATTCCTTTCTAGATGATTATAAATCCTATCTCTTATAATCCTTTCCAACACTTTACCCACAACCGAAGTAAGGCTCACTGGTCTATAATTACCAGGGTTGTCTCTACTCCCCTTCTTGAACAAGGGGACAACATTTGCTAGTCTCCAGTCTTCTGGCACTATTCCTGAAGACAATGACGACATAAAGA
>NW_025977293.1:0-7030 GCF_021869965.1 Rhincodon typus | reverse complement strand
TATTGAGGAAGAGGGAAGATTTCCTATTAGCCTGGTTTACTTTTGTCCCTTTACAAACACCACGAATACAGATAATCTTAATGATTAATTTCATTTTTGGCTGTGGGTGCTGTGTAGAAAAATTGCCGCATTTGGTACACAATAAAATTTAAAAAAAAATGTCTTTGACGAGTGACCTTACAAACGTTTGCAAAGTCATAAGGGGTACAGAAGTGTAAACAATCAAGGTCTTTTCCCCGGGGTGGGGAGTCCAAAACTAGAGGGCATAGCTTTGAGAAGAGAGGGGAAAGATTTAAAAGGGACTTAAGGGGCAACATTTTCATTCAGAAGGTGGTGTGTTTATGGAATGAGCTGCCATAAGAAGTGGTGGAGGCTGGTACAATTACAACATTTAAAAGGCGTCAGGATGAGTATACATTTCGGAACAGTTTAGAGAGGTGTGGACCAAATGCTGGCAAATAGGCCTAGATTTATTTAGGATATCTGTACGGCATGGATGAGTTGGACCGAAAGGTCTGTTTGGATGCTGCATATCTCTATGGTATGTCTGAATACTTCATCCTAGTCCTGTGTAACTCCGGAGGGGAGAAGAATGATCTCCTGTCTCATTGTAACAACCATGACTGTTTGAATGGGGATTCCCTCTGTAACAGCCTTGAGGGGTGGAGTGAGAGAACAACACACAGGATAGGAACTGCAGTTGGCCATTCGGACCCTCGTGCCTGCTGCTCAATTTAGAAAGATCATGGCTGATCTGTTTATGACTGAACACCCCTTTCCTGTTTATTCCTAATAATGGACTCTCATGTCCATTAACGGTCAGTTGAGCTCCGCCTTGAATATCTTCACTAACCCAGTCTTCACTGTTCCCTGGGGATGAGAACACTACAGACAGCACAATATTAAAGAGAAAGAAACATTCTTATCTCAATGTTTATTGAGAGACTCCTTGAAGTGTGTTAACCTCACAGCAAGTTACCTCCTCTTTAAGGAGCACAACAAATAGGAGCAGATGTAGGCCATTCATTCCCTCAAACCTACTCCACATTCCGATCGACTCTGTTCAGTTCAGTATTTATGAATCTCAGCCATCACTGCTCTCTTGGGAAAATAATCCTGATACCTTCAGACCAGACAGCATGAGAAGTTGGAGCAGAGTTAGCCATTTGGCCCATCAAGTCTGCTCTGCTGTTCGATTATGCTTGACATGTTTCTCAAAACAATTCTCTTGCCTTCTCACCGTAACCCTTGATCTGCTTATTAATCAAGACATATCTATCTCTGTCTTAAAGACATGGCTGTGTGTGTGTGTGTGTGTATTTCTGCTTTATGGCAGGAGACAGGATGGTCATGGAGGATTGTTCTTCAGACTGGAAGCCTGTGATTAGCAGTGATCCACAGGGATCGGTGCTGGACTTACTTTTGTTTGTCATTTAAATAAATGATTTAGATGAAAATTATAGAAGGCATGGTTAGCAAGTTTACGGATGACACTGAGATTATTTGAATTGTAAACAGGGAAGGTTATCCAAGATCACAAAGAGATCTTGATCAATTGAATGAATCTTTATGAATGAATCATAAAGATGTATAGTATGGGAATTAATCCTTTGGTCCAACATGTCCATGCTGACCAGGTATCCAAAATTAATCTCGTCCCATTTTCCAGCGTTTGGCCTATATTCCTCTGAACCCTTCCAATCTATATACCCATCCAGATACCTTTAAAATGGTGTTTTCACAAGCCTCCAGCATTTCATCCGGCAGTTCATTCATATGTTTTTTTTAAATCTTTCCCCTCACACCTTAAACCTGTCCCTTCTAATTTTTGACTCCCCATACTCTGGGAAAAAGACCCTGACGATTCAGCCTATCCGTGCCCTTCATGATTTTATAAACATATATAAGGTGCACATTTTACTCCAATCAACACGAATGGCTGTGCTTTCTGTTATCCCGGGCCTGAATTCTGAAATTCAACACTGATACCGCTTCCTTCTCGATCAAGTCACAATTCTAGAAAAAATTTAATCAACTTGTTCAGACATATTATGAAACACCACGTGGGATTTGAATCGAGACCTTTGGGCCCAAAGGTGGAGACATTACCACCACACTGAGATGGCCCCTGAATCTGTAACATTACTCTCCTGTAAATTTGCTCATCAACCTGTTCTGACATGCTGTGACACACCTCTGCGACTGGCAGGACTTGAATCCAGAGCTTTTGGTCCAGAGCTAGTGACATTACCACAGGTTCAGGGATGGGAATGGAATCCAGAGCTCTGGCACAGAGGCATTCTACCCATTACACAAGACTGAAGTCATGCCCAGATTTTGGGTCACATTTTGCGACCAGATTTCAGTTGAGTTTGGATTTATCAAATTCTGGTTAGCTTTACTGAATTACACAGGGACGATTTTTCAGTGTTGAACAAATGCAAGCTATTTGCCTCAACTGTGGGATGTTGAGGGCATGTGCTGTGCCATTGAGATAAACTATTAACATCTTTAATTGCTTGGCTATGATTTCCAGCTTTAATGGCTATTATCTGAAACCTTCCCTCTACTGACCCCTTCTCCCACCGCCAACACACCCTCTCCTCCTGGACACCACCACAAGGCCTCCTACCATCTCTCGACCTCTTCATCTCCAACAGCCATCAAGACATCAATTGCCTCAACTTCTCCACCCCTCTCACCCACTCCAACCTCTACCCCACAGAACATGCAGCCCTCCGCTCCCTCCGCTCCAACCCTAACCTCGCTATAAAACCCGCGGACAAGGGTGGCGCAGTTGTAGTATGGCGCACTGACCTCTACATCACTGAGGCCAGACGCCAGCTCTCTGACACCTCCTCCTACCGCCCCCTTGATCATGACCACACCCCCGACCATCAAAACATCATCTCCCAAACCATCCACAATCTCATCACTTCAGGTGACCTCCCACCCACAGCCTCCAACCTCATCGTTGCCCAAACCCGCACCGCCCGTTTCTTTCTCCTTCCCAAACTCCACAAACCTGACTGCACTGGTCAACCCATTGTCTCCGCCTGCTCCTGCCCCACCGACCTTATCTCCACTTATCTCGACTCCATTTTCTCCCCTTTGGTCCAGGAACTCCCCACCAACATCCGTGACACCACCCACGCCCTCCACCAAAACTTCCAATTCCCTGGTCCCCAACACCTCATCTTCACCATGGACGTCCAATCCCTATATACTTGCAATCCCCATGCAGATGGCCTAAAGGCCCTCCGCTTCTTCCTGTCCTGCAGGCCCGACCAGTCCCCCTCCACTGACACCCTTATCTGCTTAGCTGAACTCGTCCTCACCCTTAACAGCTTCTCTTTCAATTCCTCCCACTTCCTACAGACAAAGCGGGTTGCCATGGGTACCTGTATGGGCCCAAGCTATGCCTGCCTCTTTGTAGGTTACGTGGAACAATCCCTCTCCCGAAGCTACACTGGCCCTATCTGCCACCTCTTCCTCCGTCATATTGATGACTGTATTGGCGCCGCCTCGTGCTCCCACGAGGAGCTCGAACAGTTCATCCACTTCACCAACACCTTCCACTCCCAACCTTGAGTTTAACTGGACCATTTCCGGTACCTCTCTCTCCTTCCTGGACCTCTCTGTTTCCATCTCTGGCAATCACCTGGAAACCGATATCCATTTCAAGCCTACCGACTCCCACAGGTACCTAGAATACACCTCTTCCCACCCACCTTCCTGCAAAAATGCCATCTCCTATTCCCAATTCCTTCGCCTCCGCCGCATCTGCTCCTGAGATGAGGCATTCCACTCCCGGACATCACAGATGTCTTCGTTTTTCAAGGGCCGCAACTTCCCCTCCACAGTGGTCGAAAATGCCCTCGAATGCATCTCTCGTGTTTCCCACAACTCATCCCTCACACCCGCTCCCCTCAATAAAAACCAAAACAGAATCCCCTCGTCCTCAGGTACCACCCCACCAACCTCCGGATCCAACGCATCATCCTCCGGTACTTCCGCCACCTGCAATCTGACCCTGCTACCAAAGACATTTTTTTCCCTCCCCACCCTTATCTGCTTTCCAGAGAGACCACTCTCTCCGTGACTCCCTTGTCCGCTCCACACTCCTCACCAGCCCCACTACCCCCCAGCACTTTTCCCTGCAACCGCAGGAAGTGCTATACCTGCCCCTACACCTCCCCCCTCAACCCCATCCCAGGATCCAAGGAAACCTTCCACATCAAACAGATGTTCACCCGCATATCTGCTAATGTGGTATATTGCATCCCCTGTTCCTGATGTGGCCTCCTCTACATCGGGGAAACCAAGCGGAGGCTTGGAGACCGCTTTGTGGAACACCTACGCTCGGTTCGCGACAAATGACTGCACCTCCCAATCGCGAACCACTTCAACTCCCCTTCCCACTCCTTGAATGACATGACCATCCTGGGCCTCCTCCAATGCCACAACGATGCCACCCAAAGGCTGCAGGAACAGCACCTCATATTTCGCTTGGGAATCCTGCAGCCCAATGATATCAATGTGGACTTCACAAGCTTCAAAATCTCCTCGCCCCCAACCGTATCCCAAAACCAGCCCAGCTCGTCCCCGCCTCCCTAACCTGTCCGTCCTTTCTCCCACCTATCCCTTCCTCCCACCTCAACCCCCAACCCCACCTCCTACCTACCAGCCTCACCCCCGTCTCCTTGACTGTCCGTCTTCCCTTGACTGACCAACCTCCACCCTAACTCCCCACCTACACTCACCTTTACTGGCTCCATCCCCGCCTCCTTGACCTGTCCATCTCCTCTCCAACTATCTGCTCCTTTATCCATCTTCCATCCACCTCCCCCTCTCTCTCTCTATTTATTCCAGAATCCCCTTCCCCTCCCCCACTTCTGAAGAAGGGTCCAGACCCGAAACGTCAGTTTTCCTGCTCCTCTGATGCTGCTTGGCCTGCTGTGTTCATCCAGCTCTATACCTTGTTATCTCAGATTCTCCAGCATCTGCAGTTCCTACTATATCTGTAGACTGCAACGATGGGGAAAGAAATTCTGCAGACATATTCCGCACTATGAAAAATCTCGATTAGACATTACTGAACACCAGACACGACAAAACAGCATAATTTCCAACCCCAAAAGACCATATTGCAGATCACTATTTCCCGCCTCTAACGTGTGACTGCCCTCCTCCTAAAACCATTAAATGGTACAAGGCAACAAATTATATTCTAGGAACAAAAACAAAGTTGCTGGAAAATCTCAGCAGGTCTGGCAGCATCTGTGAAGGAAAAAATAGAGTTAATGTTTGGGGTCCAGTGACCCTTCCTCTGAAGTGATGCAGCTGGGAAAATGTCAGTTTATATGCTGAAAATAGGGACGTGGGTCGGGTAGAGAGTAAACAATACGATAGGGCCCAAAGAGAGAGAAAGAAGTTGGACAGACAAAGGAGTTGATAATGATCAGGCTGGGAGGGTGAATAGTTGTTAATGGGGACTGTTAGTGACTAACAACAGGGGGTGTGTAATGGCAGGCTATTTGGTAACAAGGCCTGGTGTGTGGGGTGGGGGCTGGGACATGGGAGAGTTTAGGCCCTAAAATTATTGAACTCAATATTGAGTCTGGAGGGCTGTATGGTCCCTAAGCGGAAAATGAGGTGTTGTTCCTCCAGCTTGCGTTGGGCTTCGCTGGAACACTGCAGCAAGCCAGAGACAGAGATGTTGGCCAGGGAGCTGGGTGGTGCGTTAAAGTGGCAGGCATCAGGTAGTTTAGGGTCTTTTTTGCGAGCAGAACATAGATGTTCTACGAAGCGGTCGCCAAGTCTACACTTCGTTTCCCCAATGTAGAGGAGACCACGTTGTGAGCAGCGAATGCAGTAGACTAGATTCTGGGAAATGCGGGTGAAGTGTTGCTTCACCTGGAAGGTATGTTTGGGCCCTTGGATACTGGGGAGAGAGGAGGTAAACGCGCAGGTGTTGCACCTTCGCCGGTTACAGGGGAAGGTGCCGTAGGGCTGTGGGGAGGTGTTGGGGGTGAAGGAATTGTAGACTAGGGTGTCCCAGAGCGAACGGTCCCTGCGGAAGGCAGACAAGGGAAGGGAGGGGAGTATGTGTCTGGTGGTGGCATCTCGTTGAAAGTGGTGGAAATGGCGTCTGATGATCTTCTGGATGTGGATGCTGGTGGGATTTTAGTTGATGATACGGGGAACCCTATCCCTGTTGAGGGAGGGAAGAGAAGGGGTGAGGGCAGAAGTGCAGGAGATGGGTCGGACCTGGTTGAGGGCCCTGTCGACAACGGAACTGGGGAATCCTCGGTTGAGGAAGAAGGTGGACATGTCGGAGGCTCCCTTGTCGAAGTTGGCCTCATCTGAACCTACGCGACGGAGACGGAGGAACTGAGAGAATGGGATGGCATCTTTACAGGAAGTGGGATGTGAGGATGTATAGTCCAGGTAGCTGTGGGAGTCTGTGGGTTTGTAAGGGATATTAGTGGCCAGTCTATCCCCAGAAATGGAAACAGAAATGTTGAAGAAGGGAAGGGAGGGGTCAGAGATAGACCAGGTGAAAGTGAAAGCAGGGTGGAAATTGGAAGCAAAATATTTGAAGTTTTCCAATTCCAGACGAGAGAGAGAAACAGTACCGATGATATCATTGACAACAAGGTGCAGGGCTGGATGAACACAGCAGGCCAAGCAGCATCATAGGAGCAGAGAGGCTGACGTTTCGGGCCTAGACCCTTCATCAGAAAAGGGGGAGGGGAAGGGCGTTTTGAAATAAATAGGGAGAGAGTGGGAGGCGGATAGAAGAGGGATAGAGGAGAGGATAGGTGGAGAGGAAACAAACAGGTCGAAGAGGCGGGGATGGAGCCAGGAAAGGTGAGTGTAGGTAGGGAGTTAGGAAGGGGATAGGTCAGTCCAGGGAGGATGGACAGGTCAAGGGGGCGGGATGAGGTTGGTCGGTAGGAGATGGAGGTGCAGCTTGAGGTGGGAGGAGGGGATAGGTGGGAGGAAGAACAGGTTAGTGAGGCAGGGA
>NW_025977292.1:1311-7030 GCF_021869965.1 Rhincodon typus | reverse complement strand
GAGCTCATCTGAGTGAAATAAGCATGTTAGTCAAATCAGCATCAAAATTTTAGTCAGTTGTTGACGTTGAGATTTTTGACTTCTGAAGTGTTTAAATCGCTGAAATGAGCATGTTAGTCAAAACAACATCAAAACTTGAGGTATTTGGTGAAGTTCAGATTTTGGTTTTCTGAAGTGCTTATCTCACTGAAATAAGCATGTTAGTCAAAACAGCATGAAAAATTAAGTAATTTGGTGAAGTTGAGATTTTTGACTTCTGAAGTGCTTATCTCACTCAAGTAAGCATGTCAGGCTAACCAACTTCATAACTTGAGTCATTTGATGAACTTCTTATTTTGGCCTTCTGAAGTGCTTATCTCACTCAAATATGCATATTACTCAAAACAACATCAAAAGTTGTGTCATTTGGTGAAGTTGAGATTTTGATCGTCTGAAGTGCTTCTCTCAATGAAATAGGCATGTCATTCAAACCAACGTCAAAAACTTTTTCATTTGGTGTAGTTCAGATATTGGTCTTCGGATTTGCTTATCTGAGCCAAATAAGCACGTTAGCCAAAACAACATCAAAAGTTCAGTCATTTGGTGAAGTTGAGATTTTTGATTATTGAAGTGCTTGTCTCACTGAAATAAGCATATTAGTCAAACCAACATCAAAACTTGAGTCATTTGGTGAACTGCAGATTTTGGTCTACTGAAGATCTTACCTCGCTCAAAACGGCATTTTATTCCAAACATCATCAAAAGATGAGACATCTGGTGAATTTGAGATTTTAGCCTTCCGAAATGCTTAAAACTCTGAAATAAGCATGATAGTAAAACCAACATCCAAACCTGCGTCATTTGGTGAATTTCAGATTCTGGTTTTCTGAAGTGCTTATCTCACTGAAATAAGCATGTCATTCAAACCAACATCAAAAACTGACTCATTTGGTGAAGTTCAAATATTCGTCTTCCGATGTGCTTATCTAAGTGAAATGAGCATGTCAGTCAAAACAGCATCAAAAATTAAGTCATTTGTTGACGTTGAGATTTTTGACGTCTGCAGTGCTTAAATCCGTGAAATAAGCATGTCAGTCAAATTAAAATCAAAACATGAGTCATTTGGTGAAGCTCAGATTTTCGTCTCCTGATGAGCTTAACTCGCTGAAGTAAGCATTTTATTGCAAACAGCTTCAAAAGTTGAGTCTTTTGGTGAAGTTGAGATTTTAGAATTCTGAAGTGCTTAAATCGCTGAAATAAGCAAGGCAGTCAAACCAACATCAAAACGTGACTCATTTGGTGAAGTTCAGATTTTGATTTTCTGAAGTGCTTCTCTGAGTGAACGAAGCATGTTAGTCAAAGCAGCATGAAAAATTCAGTCATTTGGGGAAGTTGAGATTTTTTACTTCTGACGTGCTTATCTCGCTGAAATAAGCACGTTAGTCAAAACAACATCAAAAGTTGAGTCATTTGGTCAAGTTGAGATTTTGATCTTGTGAAGTTCTTAAATCGCTGAAATAAGCATGTTAGTCCAACAAATATCAAAACTTGAGTCATTTGTTGAAGTTCAGATTTTGGTCTTCTGAAGTGCTTATCTGAGTGAACTAAGCATGTTCGTCAAAACAACATCAAAAGTTGAGTCATTTGGTGAAATCGAGATTCTTCACGTCTGAAGTGCTTATTTCACTGGAGGAAGCCTGTTAGACAATCCAACATCAAAATTTGAGTCATTTAGTGAAATTCAGATTTTGGTCTTCTGATGTGTATTTCCCACTGAAATAAGCATGGTCGTCAAAACAGCATCAAAAGTTGAGAGGCTTGTTGAAGTTGAGATTTTAGTCTTCTGCTATGCTTATCTCGCTGAAATAAGCACGTTAGTCAAAACAATATCAAAGTTGTGACATTTGATGAATTTGAGATTTCGATCTTCTGAAGTGCTTAACTCGCTGAAATGAGCATGTTAGTCAAACCAACATCAAAAACTAACTTCATTTAGTGAAGCGAGATATCGGTCTTCTGAAGAGCTTATCTGAATGAAATAAGCATGTTATTCAAAACTGCATCAAAAATTAAGTCAGATGATGAAGTTGAGATTTTCGATTTCTGAAGCGCTTATCTCACTGAAATAAGCATTTTAGTCCAACCAGCGTCCAAAGTTAGGTCCTCAGGTGAAGTTGAGATTTTTGACTTCTGAAGTGCTTGTAACACTCAAATCATCAGTTTGTCAAACCAACATCAAAACTTGAGTCATTTGGTGAAGTGTATATTTTGGTTTTGTGAAGTGCTTATCTCACTGAAATAAGAAAGTTCGTCGAAACAGCATGAAAAATTAAGTCATTTGGTGAAGTTGAGAATTTTGACTTCTGAAGTTTTCATTTCACTCAAATAAGCACGTGTGTCTAACCAACATCAAAACTTCAGTCATTTGTTGCAGTTCAGATTTTGGTCTTCTTAAGTGCTTATCTGAGTGAAATAAGCATGTTCTTCAAAACAGCATGAAAAATTAAGTCATACGATGAATTTGCGATTTTGGTCTTCTGATATGCTTATCTAACTGAAATAAGCACGTTAGTCAAAACAACATCAAAAATTGAGTCATTTGGTGAAGTTCAGATTTATGTCTACTGAAGTGCTCAACTCGCTGAAATAAGCATTTTAATCCAACCAGCATCAAAAATTAAGTCATTTGGTGAAGTTGAGATTTTTGCCTTCAGACGTGCTTATCTCACTCAAATATACATGTCAGTCAAAACAACATCAAAAGTTGAGCCATTTGGTGAGGCTGAGATTTTGATCTTCTGACGTGCGTATCTCAAAGAAAAGAGCATGTCTTTCAAACCAACATCAAAAACCAACTCATTTGGTGAAGTTGAGATATGCGTCTTCCGGTGTGATTATCTGAGTGAAATAAGCGTGTTACTCAAAACAACATCAATAATTAAGTCATTTCATGAAGTTGAGATTTTTGACTTCTGAAGTGCTCATCTCACTCAAAAGAGCATATTAGTCGAACAATCATCGAAACTTGAGTCATTTTCTGAAGTCCAGATTTTGGATCTGAAGGCCTTATATGAGTGAAATAAGCATGTTAGTCAGAACAACATCAAAAGTTGAATTATTTATTGAAATTGAGATTTTGATCTACTGAAGTGCTCACCGCATGAAATAGGCATGTCATTCAAACCAACATCAAAAACTAACATTTTTGGTGAAGTGAGATATTTGTCTTCTGAACTGCTTATCCGTGTTAAATAAGCATGATAGTCAAAACAGCATCAAAAATTTAGTCAGATGATGAAGCTGAGACTTTTGTTTTCTGAAGTGCTTATCTCACTGAAATAAGCATTTTAGTTCAACCAGCGTCCAAAGTTAGGTCCTTTGGTGAAGTTTTGATTTTGACTTCTGAAGTGCTTACCTCACTGAAATAATCATGTTAGTCAAACCAACATCCAAACTTGAGTCATTTGGTGAAGTTCAGACCTTGCTTTTCTGAAGTGCTTATCTCGCTGAAATGAGCAATTTATTCCAAACAGCATCAAAAGTTGAATCATTTGGTGAAGTTGAGATCTTAGCCTGAAGTGCTTAAATCGCTGAAATAAGCATGTTCGTCAAACCAACATAATAAAAAAAACTTGAGTTATTTGGTGAATTTCTGATTTTCGTTTTCTGAAGTGCTTATCTTACTGAAATAAGCATGTTAATCAAAACATCATGAAAAATTAAGTCATTTGGTGAAGTTGAGATTTTTGACTTGTGAAGTGCTTATCTCACTCAAATAAGCATGTTAGTCTAACCGACATCAAAACTTGAGGTCTTATGGAGTTCAGATTTTGGTCGTCTGAAGTGCTTATCTGAGTGAAATAAGCATGTTCGTCAAAACAGCATCAACATTGAAATCATTCCGTGAAGTTGAGATTTTTCACTACTGAATTGCTTATATCACTGAAATAAGCGTTTTAGTCGAAATGGCATCAAAAGTGACGTCCTTTGGTGAAGTTGAGGTTTCAGTCTTCTGATATGCTTATTTCGCTGAAATAAGCATTTTAGTCAAAGCAGCATCAAAAGTTGAGAATCTTGGTGAGATTGAGATTTTGGTCTTCTGATATGTTTATCACGCTGAAAGAAGCACGTTATTCAAAACAACATCAAAAGTTGAGTCATTTGGTGAAGTCGAGCTTTTGATCCTCTGAAGTGCTTAACTCGCTGAAATAAGCATGTTAGTCAAACGAACATAAAAAATGTGTCATTTGATGTAGTTCCGATTTTAATCTTCTGAAGTGCTTACCTCGCTGAAGTAAGCAATTTAGTCTAACCAGAATCAAAAATCAAATAATTTGGTGAAGTTCAGATTTTTGGCTTCTGAGGTGCTTAACTCGCTGAAATAAGCATTTTAATTTAACCAGCATCAAAAGTTAGGTGTTCTGGTGAAGGTGAGATTGTAGTCTTCTGAATTGTTTATCTCGCTGAAATAAGCACGTCAGTCAAAACAACATCAAAAGTTGAGTCATTTGGTGAAGTTGAGATTTTTGATTTCTGAAGTGCTTATCTCCCTCAAATAAGCATGTTCGTCTAACCAACATCTAAACTAGAATCATTTGTTGAAATTCAGATTTTGGTCTGAAGTGCTCAGCTGAGTGAAATAAGCATGTTAGTCAAAACAGCATAAAAATTACGTCATTTGGTGATGTTCAGATTTTGGTCTTCTGGAGTGCTTATCTCACTCAAATATGCATGCTACTCAAAACAACATCAAAAGTTATGGCATTTGGTGAAGTCGAGATTCTTCACTTCTGAAGTGCTTATTTCACTGGAGGAAACATGTCAGTCAAAACAATATCAAAAACTAAGTCATTTGGTGACGTTTTAATTTTGATCTGCTGAAGAGCTTAACTCGCTGAAATAAGCATTTTATTTCAACCAGCATCAAAAGTTGAGTCATTTGAAGAAGTTGAGCTTTTAGCCTTCTGAAGTGCTGAAATAGCTGAAATAAGCACGTTAGTCAAAACAACATCAAAAGTTGAGTCATTTGGTGGTGGTCAGGTTTTGGTGTTCTCAAGAGCTTAACTCGCTGAAATAAGCATGTTAGTCTCAACAACATCAAAAGTAGATTCATTTATTGAAGTTGAGATTTTGATCATCTGAAGAGCTCACCTCATGAAATAAGGATGTCATTCAAACCAATATCAAAAATTAACATTTTTGGTGAAGTGAGATATTGGTCATCTGAAGTGCTTATCTGTGTTACATAAGCATGATAGTCAAAACAGCATCAAAAATTTAGTCAGATGATGAAGCTGAGATTTTTGTTTTCTGAAGTGCTTATCTCACTGAAATAAGCATTTTAGTCCAACCAGCGTCCAAAGTTATGGCCTTTCGTGAAGTTGAGATTTTTGACTTCTGAAGTGCTTATGACACTCAAATAATCATGTAAGTCAAACCAACATCAAAACTTGAGTCATTTGGTGAAGCTCAGAGTTTGGTTTTCTGAAGTGCTTATCTCGCTGAAATAAGCATTTTAGTCAAACCAGCATCAAAAGTTGAGTGTCTTGGTAAAATTGAGATTACGGTTTTGCGATAGGCTTACCTCGCTGAAATAAGCACGTTAGTCAAAACAACATCAAAAGTTGAGCCATTTGGTCAAGTGGAGATTTTAGATTTCTGAAGTCCTTATCTCATTGAAATAAGCATGCTAGTCAAACCAACATCAAAACTTGAGTCATTTGGGGAAGTTCAGATGTTG
>NW_025977292.1:0-1301 GCF_021869965.1 Rhincodon typus | reverse complement strand
GTCAAACCACCATGAAAACTATAGTCATTTGGTGACGTTCAGGTTTTTTGTTCTGAAGAGCTGAACTCGCTGAAATAAGCATATTAAACCCACCAGCATCAAAAGTTGTGTCATTTGGTGAAGTTGAGATTTTAGTCTTCTGATATGCTTATCTCGCTGAAATAAGCACTTTAGTCAAAACAATATCAAAAGTTGAGTCATTTGGTGAAGTTGAGATTCTTGATTTCTCAAGTGCTTTTCTCACTGAAATAAGCATGTTAGTCAAAACAGCAATACAAATTAAGTCAATTGGTGAAGTTGAGATTTTTGTCTTCTGAAGTGCTTATCTGACTCAAATATGCATGCTCGTCGAACCAACATCAAAACTTGAGTCATTTGGTGAAGTTCAGATTTTGGTTTTCTGAAGTGCTTATCTCACTGAAAAAAGCTTGTTAGTCAAAACAGCATCAACAGTTAAGTCATTTCGTGAAGTTGGTTTTTTTTTACTTCTGGAGTGCTTATCTCACTGAAATATTCATTTTAGACCAACAGCATCAAAAGTTTGGTCCTTTGGTGAAGTTGAGATTTTAGTCTTCTGATATGCTTATCTCGCTGAGTTCAGCACCTTTGTGAAAACAACATGAAAGGTTGAGTCATTTGGCGAAGTTGAGATTTTGATCTTCTGAAGTGCTTAACTCGCTGAAATAAGCACGTTATTCAAAACAACATCAAAAGTTGAGTAATTTGGTGAAGGTAAGATTTTGTGATCTGAAGTGATTACCTCATGAAATACGCATGTCATTCAAACCAACATGAAAAACTAACTCATTTGTTGAAGTGAGATATTGGTCTTCTGAAGTGCTTATCTGAGTGAACCAAGCATGTTATTCAAAACAGCATCAAAAATTAAGTCAGATGGTGAAGTTGAGATTTTTGATTTCGGAAGTGCTTATCTCACTGAAATAAGCATGTTTGTAGAAACAACATCAAAAGTTGAGTTATTTGGTGAAGTTGAGATTTTTGACTTCTGAAATGGTTCTCTCAATCAATTAAGCATGTTCGTCAAACCATCATCAAAACTACAGTCATTTAGTGAAGGTCAGATTTTGGTGTTCTGAAAAACTTAACTTGCTACAATGAGCATTTTAAACCAACCAGATTCAAAAGTTGTGTCATTTGGTGATGTTGAGGTTTTAGCCTTCTGAAGTGCTTGACTCGCTGAAATAGTCATGTTAGTCAAAACAACATCAAAATTTGAGTCATTTGCTGAAGTTGAGATTTTGATCTTCGGAAGTGCTTACCTCATGAAATAAGCAAGTCAT
>NW_025977291.1:5037-7031 GCF_021869965.1 Rhincodon typus | reverse complement strand
CACACACACACACACACTCACAGAGAGTCTGAGGGTCTGCCTCACTCACACACTGTGATGGTGCAGCTCATCAGGCTAGCTCCTTCCCATCACTGTCTCAATGTGCCATTGCACACCCACTGGCTCTGGCAGACTTTTGAAAGTGATGCCAACTGAGCATTCTTTGCACATCTCCGACTGGAAAGTTCTACTCCAGGGAGTTATCTTGGCATTCAGCCTGGTAACACTGGTCTAGAGAGAGAGTAAACTCCTGCTATGTCAGCCTCACAGACTGGGGTCTACAGGTCAGTGACATTTACAAAGGTACTCATTCATTTCATGTTCGTGTTACACCAGGGACACATCGGGGAGTGACGCATATCTCATCATTACCAGTGACCCTGAACCAACTGGAGCCCCACCGGGCACAATGTGTGCTATCAACTCATCAGTCATCGCCTATCCAGCAAAGAAACAAGATTTTCGTATTGTTGTTGCTGCATTTGTGTGCAACCCTACCCCATCCCCAGCACACTTACACTCACAAGGAAATCTGAATGCCTTAGCCAGCATCTAATTGGTCACCATTCCAAGCCAGTGGGTGTTCATCTTCAAAGATGGATGAAAATAAAAGGGATACATTCTTATTTATTCATTCCCGGGATGAGGGCGTCGCTGGACGGGCAGCATTTATTGCCCACCTCTAATTGCCCAGAAGGCATTCCAGAGTCATCCACATTGCTGTGGGTCTGGAGTCACATGTAGGACAGCAGTTTCCTTCCCTAAAGGACATTAATGAACCCGATGGGTTTTTCCCGACAATTGCTTCATGGTCATCATTAGATTCTTAATTCCAGGTTTTTTTTAATTAGATTCAAATTGCACCATCTACCATCATGGGATTTGAACCTAGGTCCCCAGAGTGTTAGAGACAACAAGGTGCAGGGCTGGATGAACACAGCAGGCCAAGCAGCATCATAGGAGCAGAGAGGCCGACGTTTCGGGCCTAGACTCCCCAGAGTGTTATCTGGGTCTCTGGATAAATAGTCCAGTGATAATACCACTAGGCCATTACCTCCTTTCGAAAGGCTTGGAGAGAACCAACAGAACCTTGCACTGGGCAAAGAGTGAGAGACTGAGAAACACTGATGTGCCAGTACAGTAAAATGTAAGATCTGTATATCTTAGTGATCTGCCATAAATGCCTACTCAATTTCTCAGAAGAGGCAATGGCCCAGAGAAGTTATCAGATGACTATTCAGCCAGAGACCCAGGTAATGTTCACAGGACACTGGTTCAAATCCTGCCATGGAAGGTGAGGGGCAAGGTTGAGATGAAGGGTCCGTCATGGTAACCATCCATCTCCAACTCCCTCTTTATGTTTCCCCACTCACCTCTATCTCTCTTTCTCTATCAGTTTTTCTCTCCATCTTTTCTTCTGTCTCTGTCTCCCACTATGCCCCCATCCCCCAGATCACTCTCTCTCTCTTTCTGTCTCTATCTCTCTCTCTGCTTGCTGTCCTGTCCTTTATGTAATGTGTTTGGTGCAGATGTAGTTCCAGACTGAAATTGGGAAAGTGTGAGTTGGACATTGATGACACTGCAGTGGGTATTATTTACAGAGACCTGGCCAGCTATCCCTCTTAGCTGGGACATCAGCCCCTGTGAATGTGTGGGTTGGCTTTTCTGTTTATTACAGAACCAAAGCTGGGCTCAGAGCGCTGGAGTGCAAGTGATATTTGGTAATAGAAATGGTTACACAGCTAAACTCTCTCTACTTAGTCATAACTGAAGGAATCCAGATACAATCTGCACTTTCAAACATAAACACACATTGCTCACGGGTAATGTATTTCAGTTCAATCTTTCCAACTGCCTCACACACCCATCAGCTGCTCAATCATAAACACACGCACTCACACACACACTCATACATGCACACAGACACGCATACACTCACACACACACACACACACACTCACACTCACACTCACACACTCACACACACACACACA
>NW_025977291.1:0-5027 GCF_021869965.1 Rhincodon typus | reverse complement strand
TCACACTCACACACACTCACACACACACACGCGCGCACACACACACACACTCACATATGCACACAAACACGCATACACTCACACACACACACACACACTCACACATGCACACAGACAGGCATACACTCACACACATGCACATACACACACTCACACACACTCACACGCACACACACATTCACACAGACACACACACAATCACACACACACACTCACACAGACACACACACAATCACACATTCACACAAACACACACACACACAGATAAACACACACACATACATACACATGCACGCACACACTCACAGACACACACACACACAGACACACACTCACACAGACATGCAAACACACAAACATACAGACACACACACACTCACACAGAAACACACACACACACGCACACAATCACACACACTCCTACAGACACTCATACAATCACACGCACACAATCATACAGACACACACACTCACACACACACACACCCAGGCACACACACACACACTCACACACACCCCCAGGCACACACATACCCGCACACACACCCACGCACACACAGGCACACGTATACATATGAACAGCAACAGGCCATTCAGCCCATCAGGTCTGCTCTGCCATTTAATATGATCATAGCTGATCGAACATGTTGTTTTCTTCACACTATCCCCAATGCCCCTGACACCATGGATAATCCTGCTATCAGGAAGGGTCGGCAGGGGGATGGAAGCCTTGGCAGAGAGACCTAGAACCAAGAGCAATGATAGAAACAAAGGAGAGAAAGGGAAGAAGTTAAAGTGGAAGGCAGAAAAACAGTGGAAAAAAACAAATAGGGCCATAGCTCCAAATAAAACGAGGATAACTGATAACATCAAAGCATTAAGGCTAAAGGCTTGAAGCAAAAGCAGAAAGTGCTGGAGAAACTCAGCAGGTCTGGCAGCATCTGTGAGAAGAAAACACAGTTAATGTTCGAGTCCAGGGACTCATAATCAGCACTCCAATGTCTAAAGGTTTTGTGGCTTGATACATGGAGCATTGTCTATAAGCTGGATGAATTGGATGAACTATAATGAATATTATTTAAATGTAGAAAGATTGCAGAAAGCTACAAAACAGATGGATTTGGAAGTCCCTGTGCAAAAGGTTAGCATCTAAGTTCAGCAGGTAATAACGAAGACAAGTGGAATGTTGGCCTTTATTTGAAAACGAATGCACTGTAAAAGTAGAGAGATTTCTAAAAGGTACTTGTCAGACCACAGCTGGAATACTGTGAGCAGTTTTGGGCTCTTTATTTAAGGAAGGATAGATTGGCATTGGAATCAGTCAGAGAAGGTTCACTCAGCTGATCCCACATATGGAGAGACTGTTTTATGAGGAGAGGTAGAGCACGTTAGGCCTGTACTCATTGGAACTTAGAATGAGAGGTGACCTTAGTGAAAGATTCTTCGGGAATTTGCCAGGGGAGATGTGGAAAGGGTGTTTCCCCTTGTGGGAGAATCTAGGACCAGAGGGCATCATCTCAGAGTAAGGGGTCACCCATTTAAGACAGAGACGAGGAGGAATTTCTTCTCTCAGAAGGGCGTGAATCTGTGGAATTCTTTACCACAGAGGGCTGTCAAGGCTGGGTCATTAAGTATATTCAAGGCTGAGTTAGACAGATTTTTAATCAGTAAGGGGATCGAGAGTTACGGGGAAAAGGCAGGAAAGTGGAGTCGAGGATAATCAGATCATGATCTCATCGAATGGTGGAACAGACTAATGGGTTGATTATTTTTTATGGTGCTATGGTCTAAATAGATAGAAGATGTTATGATGTAATTGTGGTTACAACTGAATATCCAAGGGTATTCAAAGTTGAGGAAGGGCAGGGAGAAGTGGTGGAGAAGCATTGTTAGTAAAGGAGTGAATCAATACAACAACAAGGAAGGAAATTGGCTCAGAACATCATGATGTGGAATCTGTACAATATGAGACAAGGCATACCAAGGGGCAGAAAACATTGTTGGCGGTTTTCTATAGCCCTGTGAACAATAGTAGAAATGTAAGCAAAAGTTTTAAACAAGAAATCAATGATACAAGTGTACAACTGTAATCATGGGTGATTTTAATTTGTATATAGATTAGACAAACCAAATTATCTCTGGTATTGTGGAGGACAATTTTCTGGACTATGTAACAGTCTTTTAGACCAACACATTGATGAACCAACTATAGAACAGGCTATTCTAGACTAGATACTGTGCAATGAGAAACAGTTAATTAACAATCTTGTGTGGTGTCCCTTGGGGAACATCAACCATAATATGACAGAATGAGAATCATAGACTCATACAATCTTACAGCATGGAAATAGATCTTTCAGTCCAAATTGTTCATGCCAACCATGTTCCCAAACTAAACCAGTCCCATCTGCCTGCATTTGGCTCATATCCCTCCAAACCCTTCCTATTCATGTACTTATCTGAATGTTGTAACGGTACCTGTATCCACTGGATCCTCTGGTAGTTCATTCCACACATGAGCCGCTCCTGATGTAAAACAGTTGCCCCTCATGTCCTTTTCGAATCTTTCTCCTCACACTTTAAAAATACGCCCCCTAATTTTGAACTCTCCCACCTTAGGGAAAAGATCTTATCTATTCAACTTCCCTATGGGGTTGTTGACTTGCTCGCCAAGCTGGCTTGTTTTCGTTCAGATGTTTGCAGTACTCCAGAAGAGGCCTCATCAACGTCCTGTACAACCTTAACGTGAAGTCTCAATGCTGATACTCAAAGCTCTGAGCAATGAAGGCAAGTGTGCTAAATGCCTTCTCACCACCCTGTCTACCTGTGACCCAAATTTCAAAGAACTATGTATGTGAACCCCTAGGTCTCTCTGTTCTACAACACTACCCGGGACCTACCCTTAATTGTATGAGTCCTGCCCTGTTTGTTTGTTTTGTCAAAATGCAATATCTCACATTTATCCAAATTAAACTCCATCTGCCACTACTCAGCACATTGACCCAATTGATCAAGATCTCTTTGTAATCTTAGATAACCTTAGATAACTGTCCACTATACCACCAATCTCGGTGTCATCCACAAACTTACTGACATGCCTTCTATATTCTCATCCAAATCATTTATATAAAGGACAAACAACAGCGGACCCAGCACCGATCCCTGTGGAACGCCACTGGACATGGGCCTCCAGTCCAAAAAGCATCCCTCCCCAATCACCCTCTGTCTCCTACCGTAAAGTCAATTTTATATCCAACTTAGAACATAGAACAGTACGGCCCATGATGTTGTGCCGACCTATTATCCTACTAAGATCAAACTACCCTGCATAACCTCCATTTTACTATCATCCATGTGCCTATCCAAGAGTCGCTTAAATGTTTCTAGTCTGTATGCCTCTATCCAGTTGGTAATCTCACCCTGAATCCCATGTGATCTGACTTTACTAATTAGCCTACCATGCAGAACTTTGTCAAAGGCTTTACTAAAGTTCAAGGAAACAAGGTTTACTGCTCTGGCCTCTTCAAACTTCTTGGTAACTTCCTCAAAAACTCAATCAAGTTTGTGAGATATGACTTCTCTCGCACAAAACCATGCAGTGTATCCCTAATCAATCCTTGCCTCTCCAAATGCAGATAAATCCTATCTCTTAGAAACAACTTACCCACCACCAAAGTCAGACTCACAGGTTTATATATTCCAGCCTTCTCCCTACATCCCTTCTTAAACAAAGGCACAACGTTAGCCATTCTCCAGTTGTCCAGCATCTCACTGTGGTTACACATGATATAAATAGCTCTGTTTGGGGCCCTACAATTTTCTCTCTAACTTCTCACAATGTTCTGGGATACACTAGATCAGGTCCCAGAGATTTATCCACCTTTATGTTTTCTAAAACCTCCAGCACTTCCGCCTTTCTAACATGAACTGTTTTCAAAACATCAGCATTGATTTCCCAGAGTTCTCTAGCCTCCATTTCTTTCTCCACAGTAAAAACTGACGCGAAATATTCATTTAATATCTCTCCCATCTCCTGTAGTTCAACAGAAAGGTGACCTCATTGACCTTTAAGGGGACCTACTCTGAATCTATCTCCTATCCCCTCCTTGCCTTCCTGATCTCTCCCTTGAGAATGCCCCTACACTCTTTATACACTCCAAGGGACTTATTCAGTTGTCCATATCTATTATGTGATTTTTCTTATTCTTGACGAGCACTGCAATACCTTTATTCATCTATTGTTCTCTAATCCTACCAGCCCTACCCTTCACTTTAACAGGAACATAATGTCTCTGAACTTTTGTTATCTCACTTTTGAAAGTCTCCTTTACCTGTGAATAGTCTACTCCAATCAACTTTTGAAAGTTCCTGTCTCTTACCACTAAAATTTGCCTTACTGCAACTAAGAATTTTAATTTTAATAGAAGCCTATCATTTTCCAGAACTATTTTAAAACTAATAGAATTATGGTCACTGCTCCCAAAGTGCTCCCCCACTGACACCTCAGTCACTTGCCCTGCTGTATTTCCCAAGACAAGGTCAGGTTTAGCTCCTTCTCTAGTGGGTACATCTATATATTGCCGAAGAAAGTTTTCTTGAACTAACTTAACAAATTCTTCTCAACCAAAGCCCTTAACACTATGGCAGATCCAGTCCATGTTTAGAAAGTTAAAATCCCTAACTATTACAATCCTATTATACTCACAGCTATCTCAGATTTCCTTACATATTTCCTTCTCAATTTCCCACTGGCTATTGGGGGTCTTACAGTACATTGCCATCAAAATGATCACCCCCTTTCTTATTTCTTGGTTCTACTTATGTAGCCTCACTGGTCAATCCCTCAGGAATATGCTCTCTAATTACAGCTGTGATGTTTTCCCTCATCAAAAACATCACTCCCCTCCTCTCTTGCCTCCCCTGCTATATCCTTCCCATATCATCTGTACCCCGGAATATTGAGCAACCAGTCCAGTCCCTCCATCATGTTTCTGTAATAGCTGTGATATCCCAGTCCCATGTTCCCA
>NW_025977290.1:0-7032 GCF_021869965.1 Rhincodon typus | reverse complement strand
AATTGTATAATATCCTGAATGATGCTGACAAAATGGACGTGGAAAGGATCCTTCTTTGAAATTCTAAGGGAGGATGAAGCAACTATAGCTAATAAGGGAAGTCAGGAACAGCATAAATGCAACAGAAAAGGCCTACAATGTAGTGAAGATTAATGGGAAACCAGAGTATTGGGAAGTCTTTAGAAACCAGCATAAGATAATTAAAAAAGCAATAAGAAGGCAGAAACTGAAATATGAGGGCAATGTAAAAGAAGTTTGCAAGAGTTTTTTTTAGATATACAAAAAGGTAGGAGACAGGCAAAATTGCTGGAAAATGAGGCTGGAGAAGCAGAAATGAGGAACTAAGAAATGCTAGAGGGAACTGAATAGGTACTTTGCATCTGTCTACACATTGGAAGACATCAGTAGCATACCAGAACTTCAAGAGAGTCAGGTGCAAAGGTGAATGTAATGGCCATCACTAAGGAATAGGTGCTGGAGAAGATGAAAAGTCTGATTGGATAAATCACCCGGAATGGATAGACCTCAGAGTTCTGAAGGAGATAGCTGAGGATATTGTAAAAGCATTGGTGGCGATCTTTCAGGAGTCACCAGAGTCAGGGAAAGTCAGAGAGGCTGGTTAACCTGACTTCTGTCGCTAGTAGATTTTAGACTCTATTATTAAGGATGAGATCGTGGAGTACTTGGAAGTGCATGGTAAAATGGGGTTGAGTCAGCACGGCTTCATCAAGGGGAGGTCATGCCTGAAAAATCTGTTAGAATTCTTTGAAGAGGTAATAAGAATGTTAGACATAGGAGAGCCAGTGGGTGTGATCTATTTGGATTTCCAGAAGGCCTTTGGCAAGTTGCCACACAGGAGGCTGCTACATAAGATAAAAGTCCCATAGTGTTAGGGGAAGGCTATGGCATGGATGGAGGATTGGCTGACTGACAGTAGCTAGAGAATAGGGATAAAGGGATCTTTTTCAGGAAGGCAGCCAGTTACTAGTGGAGTTCCACAGGGGTCAGTGTTGGGACGACAACCATTCACATGAAACGTGAACAATCTGGACAAAGGAATTGAGGGCAGATGACACAAAGATAGATGAAGGGACAGGTAGTGTTGAGGAAGTGGGGAGCTCCATAAAGACTTGGATAGGCTAGGAGAATGGGCAAAGAAGTGGCAGATGAACACAATGTGGGAAAGTGTGGGGTTATGCACTTTGAAGGAAGAATAGAGGTGTAGACTATTTTCTAAATGGGGAAAGCCTTCAGAACCTGAAACATAAAGATATTTAGGAGTCCTAGTTCATGATTGTCTTAAGGTTAACATGCAGATTCAGTTGGCAGTTAGGAAGGCAAATGCAATGTTGGTATTCATTTCAAGAAGGTGACAATACAAACGTGGGGATGTATACTGAGGCTGTATAAGGCTCTTGTCAGTCTGCATTTGGATTATTGCTAGCACTTTTGGGCCCTGTATCTAGGAAGGATGTGTTAGCTTGGAGGGGGTCCAGATGTAGTTTTACAGGCATGATGCCAGGGATGAAGGGTTTGTCACATAAGAAAGGTTTAGTAATCTGGGTCTATATGTGATAGAGTTTAGAAGGGTGGGGGAATATCATTGAAACATACAGAATACAGAGAGGCCTGGATATAGTGGAGGTGGAGAAGATGTTTCCATTAGTGGCAGAGAATAGGACCCATGGGCACAACCTCGGAGTGAAGGGAAGACCCTTTAGAATTGTGATGAAGAGTGGTTAATCTGTGGAATTTGTGGTTGTGGAGGGCTGTGGAGAACAAGTCATTGAGTGTATTTAGATAGGTAAGTTCTAGATGAGTAAAGGTAATAAGGGTAGCAGGGAGAATGGGCTTGAGAAACAGAGATGATCGAATGGTGAAGCAGACACAATGGACAGAATTGACTGATTCTGTTCCTCAATCTATGGTCTTATGTCAAGGAGCACTTGTTCAGCAATAACCTGCTCACTACGTTCAGTTTGGGTTCCTTGAGGGCTACTCAACTCCTAACTTCATTACAACCTTGGCCAAAACACAGACAAAAGAACTAAACTCTAGAGGTGAGGTGAGAGTGGCTACATCAAACTGCCATAGTAAAACTGGAAACAATAGGAATCAGTGGGAAAAATGTCTGTTGATTGGGATCATGCCTGACACATAGGAAGATGGTCATGGTTGTTGCAGGTCAGTAATCTCAGCTCCAGGACATCTGGAGTTCCTCAAAGTAATGTCCTAGGCTTAACCATCTTCAGCCGCTTGATCAATGACCTTCCCGCCATCATAAGATCAGAAGTGGAGATGTTTGCTTATGATTGTACAATGTTCAGCATCTTTGGTGACAGCAACTGGAATAGTCCATTTTTCTATACTGTAAGACCTGGGCAAAATCCAGGCTTGGGCTGATTATTGGCAAGTAATATTTGCACGACACATGTGCCAGGCAATAATCATCTCAAACAAATGAGAATCTAACCATCACCCCTTGACATTCAATGGTATTACCATCATCAAAACATCCATTATAAACTATGGAGGGGTTACCATTGAACAAAAATTTAACTGGGCTAGCTATATAAATACTATGGCTACAAGAGCAGGTCAGAGTCTGGGAGTATTGCTGCCAGTAAATCACCTCATGACTCTCTAAACCTGTCAACCATTCGCAAAGCACGAGCCAGGAATGTGCTGGAATACTCTTCGATGGCCTGGATAGATGAAGCTCCATCAACACTTAAGAAACTCAACATGATCCAGGACAAAGCAGCCAACTTAACTGGTATACTATCCATAACTTCAACATTTACTCCTTTCATAACTGGTGGATATATGCAGCAGTGTGAACCATTTGTGAATTGCACTGCAGTCACCCACCAAGGCTCTTTGGAAAGGACCTTCCAAACCCACAACCTCTTCCATAACAAGGACAAGCTCAACAAACATAAGGGAACACCACTGGCAAGTTCCCCTCCAAGTCACGCACAATTGTGGCTTGGAACTGTATCTCCTTCCTGAACTGTCGCTATGTCAAGACCCTGAGACTCCCTCTTTAACAGCACTGTAGATAAACCTATATGCCATGAACTGCAGTGGTTTAAGAAGGTAGCTTCCCACTATGTTCTCAAGGGCAGTTAGGAATGGGCGTTAAATGCTATCTTATCCAATGACACCCACATCCCTTGAATGAATAAAAAGAAGGACAATGTATTGGTATGGATCGAAAATTAGCTAACAGGAAATAGAGGGTAGGAATAAATGGGTCATTATCTGGTTTGCAACATGTAACCAGTAATGTGCCACAGGGGTCAGTGCTGGGATCTTAACATTTTGCAAAGCATTTAAATGGGTTTCATAAAAGGAAGGTCAGTGCAGTTGCTAAATTTGCTGCTGAACCAAAGATAGGTAGGAAATTAAGTAGTGAAGAGAACATAAGGAGTCGACAAAGGGATATGCATTGATTAACAAGGAGTCTATTTCGGGATGTAACTAGTGTGGGCAAAAGGAGTATACTGTGGGTAAATGTGAAATTGTTCATTTTGGCAGAAGAATAAAAAAAGCATATTGTCCAAATGGTGAGAGGTTGCAGAGTTCAGAAATGCAGAAGGATCTGGGTGTCCTCATGCATGTATTACAAAAGAGTCCTATGCAGGTACAGCATGTAATTAGAAAAGCTAAAAGAATATCATTATCTTACTACAAGGGGAAATTAAGGCAAATGTAGGGAGTTTATGCTGCAGTTATACTGGTGAGACCACATCTGGGGTATTATGCACTGTCTTGGTCTCCTTAATATTGGAAAGATGTAAATGCATTGGAAGCAGTTCAGAAGATGTTTTCGAGCCTAATAGCTGAAATGGCCATTTATTACCCATCTCTAGCGTATCTACTGCATTCATTTTGACTCCACACTCACTGATTTTCTTGAAGAATTTAATTAAATTAGTGAAACACATACTGAAGTTTACAAATCTTTGTGTACTGTATGTGATCAGTTCATAACTTTCTAAGCATGATGCCTTGTTCTGTTTGCTATATGGTTCCCTACAACTAAAGTGATATTAAATGCTATATCATTACATGACCTAGTGGAACTGGTCCAACTGTTCCACTCCTGATCCTGCTTATAACTGTGTTGGGATATGCGAGATTCTGATGGCACCGATGATTCTAAATACCGATTTTCAGAATATGAAATCCATGTTATTTGATGCCTAGTTATTTTTTGAGATGGCTGAAACATGTGTAACATAAGCATTATCAATGAGTTTGACCCGGGAGATTTTGACTGAAGCAAGGGTTGAACAATATTAGGCATTTTTTTACTTAAACTTGAAAATAAATCAAACTCTTTAGAGGATCGGGAACTAACAGCTTTCAACCCTATTTCTCTTCCATCCTCCCGCCTATCACCAAGACTCAAGTCAACCAGAAAACAAAAGTGACTTTTTATTCTGACATCAAACTGAATCTCTTCCCTTTGTTGCTTTGATTCTAGGCACAGATAACAGTCGCCTGTTTACTGACTCAGTGACTTTAGAAAATGAATGCATATTTGTTACTTTGATTCTAGCCACATGTAAGTGTCACCTTGTTTATCAAAGGAGTAATTTCAGAACATGAACGCATACATCTGGGTTAATCCATTTAAAAATTAGCAGCAAGTGTTTATTTTTGTAAAGACAATGTCCAATGACCTTCAGTTCAAATAGTTCTGGGCACAAGTTTGAAATTGTCCAATTCCACTCAATTTTAATGCTGACGTGCGATTTTACTTAGGTTTTTAAGCCTTTTATTCACAGATTGTGATTTCAACCTCAATTACTGAGCTCTAAGAGGGTAAAATTTTAGATATTATATTAACAAATGTTGATGCACATCATAATTCATTTGTTTGAAACACACTGAAGTCACTGCTTGTTACAAGGGGCCTCAATTCAAAAATGATTTTCTGCCACTGCATAGAACACATTGGTCAGGCTGCAGAGCTGCAAAGAAAATTCGCTTTCCATGATTGCAATTTTATGTCTGTTACCTGTTTGTTGCCCATCAATGATAGGCAATCCTCAAAAACTCATAGTTTTAAACTTGTAGAAAATGTAGCAATCAAAAATGAGAGAGGTGGTGATAAAAAATAATCAGCTCTGTGGCAGTTGGAAGGGTGAATGTCGTTGGAGGTTAAATTTAATTTCCTTGAGATTGTAAATTTCAATCTTACTTCAGTAAGTAAAATTAGATGGACTGAGTAATGGGTCAATCTGCTGCTACCCATTTTCAGCAGAAACTGGAGATGAATTTGACCTTTTTTTTGTTTTCTTTATTCTTTTAACCCTAAATTGTTTATGATATAGACGGGCATACTAATGCCATAGGTCACATCTGGGCCACTGAAGCTTTTCCTCTAGTGTGTTAAATCACATTGTGTCATATTAATGATTTATTTCCTGTCTACTAAAAATAATAAAATATACAAACCCATTAAACCTACCTATGTCAATAGTTTAGAGATAGGCCCGAAACGTCAGCCTTTCTGCTCCTATGATGCTGCTTTGCCTGCTGTGTTCATCCAGCCCTGCACCTTGTTATGTCAATAGTTTATTTCAGTTTGAAGTGGTATCTACTAACTCAAATTATCTTGTTGCGACCCATTTACTCAGTGTGCATTGTGAATTGCTATTTTTCAACACTTCACACGAAACACAGAATATAAAACTATTTATCTAAGTGTAAGAAAGCTTGAAAACCAATAACTTAATAGAAGGCTGGCAAATGTACACAATATTGAACTGTCAAGTGTGCATCATGGTATTCCAAAAATATAATTTGATATCATAGATACCATTGTAAAGAGAACTTTAAGGCCACTGTAAAGAAGGATAACACACTGCATTGTTCACATTAAGCAAAGAAGACATGAAAAATGAGGTGATATAATAAATAAAGTTTTGTTATTTCTACCAAGACTACAATTTAATCTTTTGTCTTCAGAGTTAAATTGATCAAGTAAAATCATGTTTATTGTGTTCTGGTACACTTTAAAGCTAAAATACTTTGAATAAAATTTAACTGTTGCCATACTGCAAAGCTAATTAATAATTTAAACATGAAGCTATCGGTAAGTAGGAAAATACCAAACTTTTACATTGTACAGTGCATCAAAATGTTTTAAAGATAATTATATTTGTGTTCTGATAGGGCCAAAACTATTGCAGTAAAATTAGCAATCAACTCAATTCTGCAATACGCATTGTTTGAGATTTTCTCTTAAACACAGCGTTGACTTTTAAACAAAATCATGTTAACCGTTTTTGAACATGAATTGCTCATAGCTTGGTGATTTATGGCACACCATAAAAATTCCATACCTAGGCATAATCAGCAGGCTGTAAAGTTTGTCTGCTTCTGCTGAGAAACATTCTGTCTGCTTATCAGATATATATTCCTTCATAACACCATCATGGGATCACATCACCACAAATCCTGTCACAAGAAAGGAAGAGGACCCATTGCCACATTCTCATGGCATCAAATACCAATAATAAATGCAATATGCCTAAATCCTGAAAGAATATTTATTTAAATTCTAGGAACTGCATCATTGATCACTTTTCTTTTAACTATTTTAAATGTCTATCACCTAAAAATTTATGTAACCATAAATATTAATGATGGAAGCAACAGCATACCACTTTACCTCATTTGTATCAGTTATAATGATTAAAACATGCATCTATTTTATTCAAGGTAGTGTTGTTTAGATTTTTATTGAAAGTTTCACTGAAAGTCATGCGATATCAACAGCATTGAAGATGTCTTGCTAACATCATATACTTTCAACCACTGATCAAGAGTTGCATTATTAATTAGCATGAACAACACAGTAGGTACTTTTAGCACCATGGACAGATTTTCACCCCACCCTATTATAGTACTGTACAAGAGGAAAACCTCAAATAAACTGGTTAAAGTTAGATAAACAAACCCCTAAGTATGGGAATCAGTTACTGAAAGTTGCATATCTTTTTGAGATAGTGCTTT
>NW_025977289.1:0-7032 GCF_021869965.1 Rhincodon typus | reverse complement strand
AATGTCAGCTTTCCTGCTTCTCTGATGCTGCCTGGCCTGCTGTGTTCCTCCAGCTCCACACTGCATTGTCTCAGATCACAACACCGTGTTCCTCCTCCCATCTTACAAGCAGAAGCTGACACAGGAGGTTCCTTCACAGAAAGTAGTGCAACGTTGGTCTGAGGCAGAGGAAGAGCTTCTCCAGGACTGCTTGGAATTGGCGGACTGGACCGTATTCAAGAACTCAGTGGACAACCTAGACAAGTATGCCAGCACCGTCACAGACTTCATGTTACAATGCACAGGAAGTGCACAAAGCAAGACCAACATGAGCAAGATCAACATTATTTGAAGGTAGAAAGTCCATTCATCAGTCTAATAATGGCAGGGAAGAAGCTGTTCTTGAACCTGTTGGTGTGTGTGTTCAAGCTCTGTATCTTCTGCCTAATGGAAAAAGTTGTTGGAGAGCATCACCGGGATGGGAGGGGTCTTTGATGATGTTGGCAGGCTTTCCACGGCAATGAGAAGTGTAAATGGAATCCATGAGTGAGAGATTGGCTTTCGTGATGGTCTGGGCTAAGCACACAACTTTCCATAGTTTCTTATGGTCCTGGGCAGAGTAGTTGCCATACCAGGTTGTTATGCACCTGGATAGCATGCTTTGTATGGTGCATCTGTAAAATTTGGTGAGGGTCCTTATGGACATGCTGAATTTCCTAAGACGCCTGAGGAAGAAGAGGTGTTGTTGTGCCTTCTTGACTGTCGCATCTACGTGGGAGATCCAGGACAGGTTGTTGGTTATTGTCACTCCTAGGAACTTGACGATCTCGACCCTCTCCGTTGATGTAGATGGGGCGTGTCATCCTCTTTTCTTCCTGAAGTCAATGATCAGCTCTTTTGTCTTGCCAACGTTGAGAGAGAGATTGTTATCATTGCACCACAACACCTCTCTGTATCCTAAATCGTTATTGTTTGATATCCGTCCTACCATGGTGGTGTCATCAGCAAACTTGTAGATGGCATTCATTCGGAATTTGGCTACACAGTCCTGGGTGTACATGGAGTACAGTAGGGGGCTGAGGACACATCCTTGTTGAGGGTTATTGTGGAAGAGGTGCAGTTGTCTATCTTCACTGATTGCGATCTGTGGGTCAGGAAGCTGTGGATCCAGTTGCTGAGGGCAGAGCTGAGACCAAAGTCCCAGAGTCTTGAGATCAGTCTGGAGGGGACTATGGTGTTGAAGGCAGAGCTGTAGCCGATGAGTTGGAGTCTGATGTAGGTGTCCTTGTTATTCAGATGTTCCAGGGATGAGTGTAGGGAAATGGCATCCTCTGTGGACCTATTTTGTTCGTAGGCAAATTGCAAGGGATTGAGGCAGGCTGGGAGGATAAAGTTGATGTAGGCCATGACCAGTCTCTCGAAGCACTTCATGATTATGGGGTTCAGAGCGACTGGGTGGTAGGCACATTGCACATGCTTTCTTTGGTACTGGGATGATGGTGGTCTTCTTGAAGCAGGTGTGGACTTCAGCTTGTATCAGGGAGTGATTGAAGATGTCCGTGAATATCACCACCAACTGGTCCACACGGGATCTAACTGCATGGCCGGGGACTTCATCTGGGTTCGTTGCTTTCCTTGGGCTGGCTCTCAGGAAGACTGATCTGACGTCTGCAGCAGTGACAGAGGGAACAGGTACATCTAGGGCTGTTGGGTGACAGTGCGTCGCTGACATCTGCTCGACCTGAGCATAGAAAGCGTTGAGTGCATCAGGGAGGGCTGCGGTTTTGTCCGCTATTTTGCTGTACTTCACTTTGTATCCCATTATGTTGATTAGGCCTTGCCACAGGCAGCGGGTGTCCATATGGTTGGTTTGGGCATCTAACTTGGTCTGGTACTGCCTTTTGGCATCTCTGATGGCTTTGTGGGGGTCATAGGGGTCATCCAACTTGAATGCTGCACGCCTCGTCTTCAGTAGGCAGTGGATTTCCCAGTTCATCCAAGGTTTCCAGTTGGGGAACACCCAGATTGACTCCTTTTTCTTTAATTGCAAAAATAAACTTTATTCATAAAGGGAAATCTTTCTGTACATACACAGTTAATGAAGCTGTTCAGATCTATACTCTCTTTACTTACAGAGAATAAAAATAAACATTGGCATTCACCTTTCTCTACATTTACATCTAACCTCTTGGCTTTTAGCTGAGGCATCAGCAGGGTCCAGTTACTGATCCCTAGGTCCTTGTTTGCTATGAGCTGCCTGTACTGCTCGCAAAACAAAGCTTTTCACTGTACTTAGGTATGTGTGACTACAATAAATCAAATCAAATCAAATCAAATGGAGACAGTCTCCAACCCCCAGGGACAGGCTAGGGTGCAGACGGTTTTAACGATTTGATATTTGATTTTGATGTATTATTGTCACATGTACCTAGGTACAGTGAAAATTTTTGTTTTGCATACAGTATAGCCAGGTCATACCATACAAAGTGCATAGGGTAATAGAACAGAGCAAAGAATACAATCTTACAGTTGCAGAGAAGATACACAGAGAGTGAGATCAACATTAAATTTAAAATTTGAGACATCCATTCAGAAGTCTAATAACAGCAGAGAAGAAACTGTTCTTGAATCCATTCATATGTGTACACAAACTTTTATATCTTCTGCCCAAAGGAAGAGGGTAGAAGAGAGTATAACCAGGGTGGGAGGAGTATTTAATTATGTTGGTTGTTTCCCAAGGCAGCAGAAAGTATAGATTGAGTCAATGGATTGAAGGCTGATTTGCATGATGGGCTGAGCTATGTTCATGACTCTGTAGTTTCTTGCAGTCTTTGGAAGAGCAGTTGCCAAACTATGCTGTGATTCATCCAGATAGGATGCTTTCTATGGTGCATCTATAAAAATTGGTAACAGTAAAAGTTGGTAATGTGATGTGAGGTGGGGATCGAGGTGTTAATGTGGGGTGGGAGTGATAAATGGAGTTTTAATGTGGGTTGAGGGTAATGAATGGGGTTTTAATGTGGGGTGACTGTGAGGAATGGGGTTTTGAACAGGGCTGAGATGGGGAACAGAATTTTAATGTGGGGAATGGGTTTGGGTCGGTGAGTTGGGTCTGGGTTGCATATTTGCACCAAAACCACCCACAGTTATTCCAGGCGTGGAATCATTTTTCATTCTTGTCATCCAGCAACACTGCAGGTGAAGCTTCACCACATGGACTGCAGTAACTCAAAGAGGTGATACCACCACCATCTTCCACACAGGATTTAGGGATGTGGAATATATGCTGACATAGGTAGCGATTCTCACATTCTGTCATTAGAAGAAATAAACAAATATGCTAATTGCCTTTCAAGTTGCTTGCTGAACCTGTATGTTCTCTTTTTGTCCACTCAAATCTCTCTGTATATCAACGTTTACAAACTTCACAACTTTAGTGGTGAGGGAACTAACAATAAGGAGAAACCTTGAGTTTTTAAAAAAATCTTATGTTCTAGCCTTCTGACCAAAGTGAATAATCTCGCACTCCTCCACACTACACTACATCTGCCACCTTGTTACTCACTGACCTAACCTCTCTCAATCCTTTGTAGCAAGAGTTCACATAGATTGAATTCCCAAATAGCTTTGTATTGTTAGTAAACATAGATTTTTTACTTTCAGTATCTTCACAACATGGAGCCTCAATTGAGCAGAATGCTGCTCTTGGGAATTTGATGAGTGGGGGAATTCAATGCAATGAAAGAAAGAGGTGCCGTGTTATTTTTTTTTTACAAAGAGTACCTAAGATAGAGATAGCCAAGAGCTGAGCTCCAGAGGGATTAATTAGATAAACTAGTAGGTCAGGTAGGTGATTGGTTGGTTTGTTTTTTCACTAAACTGGGGCAATAGATTAAATTGAGTGCTAAGGGGCATTTAAAATTTGTAGCTTGACAAGTCAAATTAGTTAATTTATCTATAAATTAAACTTGAATGATATTTGTAAACTTTAAACCCTAACTAGTTAATAAGACACAATAAAGATGGCAGGGCAGTTGATGTGCTGTAGCTGTAGCATTTAGGCACTGGTGGACACTAACGTGATCCACAAAAACCACATCTGTAGTAAGTGTCTGCACCTCAGCTCAGATTTGATGAACTGGAATATAAACTTTGGATTCTGTGATTATGGAGGAAGGTGTTGTCTATTTTCTTGTAAGTGAATATAAACATGCTTTATTAAACCTAACTTTATACATGGTATAGTAAGGAGGTCATGTCGAGGCTTTACAGGATGTTGGTTAGCCCACTTTTGGAATACTGCATGTAATTCTGGTCATCCTGTTATCGGAAGGATGTTGTGAAGCTAGAAAGGATTCAGAAAAGATTTACAAGGAGATAGTAAGAACTGCAGATGCTGGAAGTCAGAGTTGATACAGTGTGGAGCCAGAAGAACACAGCAGGTCAGGCAGCATCAGAGGAACAGGAAAGTTGATGTTTTGGGTCAGAACTGGGGAGGAGGAAGGGAGCTCAGAAATAAATAGAGGGGGGGGGGGCTGGGGGGGGGGGGGGGGGGTGATGATAGGTGGATGCGAGTAGGGGGTTGTGGAGATTGGTCAATGGAAAGGCTGGGGTGGATAGGTGAGAAGGAAAATGGACACAAATAAGAAATAACACAGTGTGGAGCTGGAGGAACACAGCAGGCCAAGGAGCATCAGGAAAGCTGACATTTTGGGTTGGGACCCTTCTTCTGAAATGATTTCTGAAGAAGAGTCCTGACCCAAAACATCAGCTTTCCTGCTCCTCTGATGCTGCCTGGCCTGCTGTGTTCCTCCAGCTCCATGCTGTGTTATCTCTGACTCCAGCATCTGCAGTCCTTACTATCTCTAAGGAAGATAGACAGGTTGTGTCAGGTCAAGGAGGCCAGGATGAGAGGAAGAGCTGGCATGGGATGAGGCTGGGTGTGGGGAGATTTTGAAGCGAGTGAATTCCATGTTGAGGCCATTGGGCTGCAAGGTCCTGAGATGGAATATAAGGTGTTGTTCCTCCAATTTTTGTGTCGCCTTAAGGATGTTGCCAGTAATGGAGGAGAGGCTAAATAGGCTGGGGCTATTTTCCTTGGAGCATCAGAGGCTGAGGGGTGACCTTATAGAGATTTATAAAATCATGAGAGGCATAGATAGAGTGAATAGCCAAGGTCTTTTCCCCAGCCTGGGGAAGTCCAAAACTAGAGGGCAGAGGTTTAAGGTTGAAGGGAAAAGATTTAAAAGGGCCCTAAGGGCTAACTTTTTCATGCAGACAGTGGTATGTGTATAGAATGAGTTGCTAGAGGAAGTGGTGGAGGCTGGTACAATTACAACACTTAAAAGGCATTTGGATGGGTACATGAATAAGAAGGGTTCAGAGGGAAATCGACCAAATGCTGGCAAATGGGACTAGATTAATTTAGGATGTCTGGTTGGCACAGACAAGTTGGGCTGAAGGGTATATTCCTGTGCTGTACAGCTCTATGACTCGAAGTTCTGAAGAAATGTCATATTGGACTCAAAACATTAACTCGGTTTCTCCCTCTGCTGCATTGAGACCTGCTGAATTTCCATAACACTTTCTGTTTTTATACAGTAAGAGAGAACAACTTCTGAAACTGTACAGACTCAGGTTTCTGTTCCACATGATCTGTTGTCATTATGGTATAGGTACTTTTGCACATGCTCAAAGGCCATACCTGCAGTAAAATATAAAAACGTAGAAAATAGGAGTAGGAGTAGTCTATTCAGCCCTTCAAGCCCTCTCTACCATTTAATATGATCACAGGTGATCATCCAACTCAATATCCTGTTCCTGCTTTCTTCCCATACCATATGATCCCTTTAGCCCTAAGAACTACATCTAACTCCTTCTTAAAAACATTGAACGTTTGCCTTCAATCACTTTCTGGGGCAGAAAATTACACAGGCTCACCACTGTCTGGGCTAAGAAATTTCTCCTCCTCTCAGTCCTAGACTTAGACTGTGAGTCCTGGTTCTGGACTCCTGGGGCATTGGGAACATGCTTGCTGCATTTATCTTTTTAAGTCCTGTTAGGTTCCTGAGTCCCCTCTTATTCTTCTAAACAGTGAATACCGTCAGTCATTCTTCATATGACAGTCCTGTCATTCCAAGAATCGGTCTGGTAAACCTTTGTTGCACTCCCTCCAAAGCCAGAAATTCCTTCCTCCAATAAGGAGATCAAAATTGCACACGATGCTCTAGGTGTGGTCTCATCAAAGCCTGGCAAATCATATAAAGAAGGGTTTTAAACAAAATAGTGGGGTCCAGGTTCACATGAAGGGAGCTTTAAGAATTTACCAAGAAAGGACAAGACAATAGCATTAGAAGCAAAATGGAGGATGATAACCAGAGTTTGAGGGGAAGGGATAGATGCGTACAAACCGAAGAATACACCAGCACATGGGATCTGAGTAGGAAGAATGACAAAAAGACAGAATTAAAATCTCTATTTCTGAATACAACATTCATAACAATATGGATGAATTGATAAGTCAAATAGAAATAATTAATATGATGTGATAAGTCATTACAGAGATATACTGACCAAGGCTGGGAACAAAACATTCAAGCATATCTGACAATTTGGAAATATAGATGAAAGAAGGTGAGGTAGCCCTGTTAAAAAAGGATGAGATTAGCACAGCAGTGAGAAATTATGTTGGTTCAGTAAATCAAGATATAGAATCAGTTTTAGAAATAATAAATTGCAGAGGAAATTAACTCACTAGTGGGAGTAATTGGTAGGTCACTTAGCAGCAAGTACACCCTCAGTGCTGTTAGGGAGTTCAGAATTCTAAACAAGAGATATGAAGGAATGGCTAATATATTTCCAATTAAGGATGGTGTGTGACTTGGAGGGAATCTGCAGGTGGTGGTATTCACGTGTACCTGTTGCCCTTGTCGTAGAGTCGAAGAGTCATAAAACATGGAAACAGATCCTTTAGTCCAACCAGTCCAAGCCAACCATGGTCCCAAACTAAAAACAGAACCAAAAGAACTGCGGATGCTGTAAATCATAACAAAA
>NW_025977288.1:0-7034 GCF_021869965.1 Rhincodon typus | reverse complement strand
AGCACCAGAGGAGCAGGAAAGCTGACGTTTCAGGTCAGGACCCTTCTGTTTTTCTGAAGAAGGGTCCTGACCCGAAACGTCAGCTATTCCTGCTCCTCTGATACTGCCTGGCCTGCTGTGTTCCTCCAGCTCTACACCTTGTTATCTCAGACACCAGCAACAGCAGTTCCTACTATCTCTCGAATCAATGGTAACTAGGGGAAATCTCTCCATAGACTGGAGTCATACTTGGCATTTGGAAAATGGTTGTGATTGTTGGAGGTCAGTCATCTCGGGTCCAGGACAACTCTGCAGAAGTTCTGTAGGGCAGGGTCCTAGGCCCAACCGTCTTCAGCTACTTCATCAATGACCTTTATAAAAGCATTTGTCATACCTGGCACATAGGAATATGGTTGTGGTTGTGGCAGGTCAGTCCAGGACATCTCTGCAGGAATTCCTCAGGGAAGTGTCCTAGGCCAACCACATTCAGCTGCTTCAATGACCATCCCTCCATCAGGTCAGAAGTGGAGATGTTTGCCAATGTTCAGCACATTTCACGACTCAAATACTGAAGCAGTCCATGTCCAATGTAGCAACACGTGGAAAATATCCAGGCTTATGCTGAAAACTGGCAAGCTGTGCCACACAAATGCCTGGCAAAGACCATCTCCAATAAGACACCATCTAACTATCGCCCCTTGACATTCAATGGTGTTACAATCACTGAATCCCCCACTATCAACAACCCAGGAGTTATAGTTGACCATATAAATACAGTGGTTACAAGAGTAGTTTAAGAAACCTGCAGTGGGTGACTCACCTCCTGACCTATCAAAATCTGTCCACTATCTACAAGTCACAAATGACAAGTGTGTTGGAATACAAAGATCCTTAGACAGCACCTTCCAAAATTACAACCACTACCATCCAGAAGGACAGGACAGCAGTTACATGAGAACACCACCAACTGGAAGTCCCTCCCCACTTGAGTCACCGTCCTGACTTGGAAATATATCTCTGTTGCTTTGCTGTTGTTATGTCAAATTCCTGTCATTACCTCCCTGACAGCATTGTGGGTTTACCTACAGTGCAAGGACTGCAATGGTACAAGAAGGCAGCTCACCACCCTCGTTTCAAGGGCAACTAGGGACAGGCAATAAATGCTGTCCCAGCCAGCAATGTCCATGTCCCATGAGTGAATAAAAAAATTGGGGTGACTATTCCAACCTTGTTTTAACTCTCCATGATTGTGGCTATTTCAATCTGAATGCAAACCTCCACATGCATTTTCACACAGTGAAGCCAAAAATCTTTTTATCTCCTGTTTTTTTTTCTTCTCTGCTGGATGCAGGCAGTCTCAAAATCTCTTTATTTTAGGAAAGCTAATAACCTGATCTTTATAATGATTTCCTCTGCATCCTTCCCCTTGCAAATGTGAATCATACGTGCCTTGTATCCAGATAGAATTGGGAATTAGCTATCCTTGAATGTCAAGCTGTCTTTCATCTTGGAACTAAATGATCAGTTTAAAGTACAACTGTTTACAACCTGACCTTGTCAACACTTCTCTGGTACTCAGAGACTTTTGTCTTGATTGTTAACATATGGCCTACTGCAATTGCCTCCAAGCAATTGCACCTCATTCCGATAAACTAAACCTTCCTTTTGTCTTTAGCCCTGGTTTGTATCCATAACAATCTCAATTCTACCAGAAACTGAATTAAATCTGAGAAGCACAGCAATCTGATGAAGAATATGCTCAGGTCAGGGAGTTCTGTGTCAAAGGAGGCCAGTGGACATGCCACACAATCCCATTCTTAGTCAGTACCTACCAAGAGTGTAGTTGATGATTTATTGATCTATGACAGAAGGGTAGTGATTCCAAGAGTCCTGAGACTTAATAAACTACAATGATTGCACCAAGAACATTTTGATATCACAAATTGTCAAGCCACAGCAAGATTTTCCAATAGGTGGCTAGGTCTCTTAAAGTCACTGGAAGAAATGACATTATATTACTTACTCAATTTGTCATCAGAAGGCAAGAGAATCCTTGATGCCATCTTCTCATCATAACCGTAGCAATGTCTTAGTACGGACCTCGGTGAACATGGAGGCATAGTAGACAATGACTCCAGACAGGAAACTGTTGGTTCACACTTCTGAAGCAGTAATTACGTTACCAAAGGAAACATTTGCAATGCACAACATCCCAGACTCTGTTTTTTTCCTTCACAGATGCTGCCAGACCTGCTGAGCTTTTCCAACAACTTTGTTTTTGTTCCCAATAGAGAAGCTGATTTGAGAAGTGCACATAGTGATAACATTACTGAAAAACAATGATATCATGCCTGCATTTCTGAGTCATTGTTCAATTCCATTCTAAAATAGTCCAGCACCATGTGAAGTGCTAATGAGAAGATAGAGATCTCAACTCCCTACTGTCAGAGGCAGGGACAGAAATCATGAACCCTGATGCTATTTACTGGCACCTAGCCTGAGTACAATAGGTCCCCTACAGTCCTGGGCCCCAGTTGTTGGGTGCTGATGGATCTCCCTGTCCTGTGTCCTCCCTATTCTCACATACATACTCCTGCTACAAGTACAAGCTGATAACTTGGACAAAGTGAGAACGAGGGCCAGAGGACAGGAAATAAAGACAATAACTATCACTTAAAGAAAAGTACTAGGGAAACTAATGGAGCTAAAGGCTGTTAAGTTCCCTGGAATGGATGGGTTACATCCTAGGATTTTAAAGGAAGCACCTACAGAGATAATGGATGCACTGGTAATAATCTTCCAAGCATCCTTTTATTCGGGGAAGAGCTCCAGACAATTGGAAAACTGCCAATGTTAACACTCTAATTCAAAAAAAGGAGGGAAACAAAAAATACAGGTAACTACAGTCAGTTCTGTTATTGGGAAAATGTCTAATATAAGGAATATTGTAGCAGAGCATCTATAAATACCTAACATAATAAAGCAGAGTCAACATGGCTTCATGGAGGGGAAATCATGCCTAGCAAGCTTTTACAATTCTTTGAGGAGACATAAGTAGAATTGGGAATGGGGAAGCAAGACGTAATATACTTGGATTTCCAAAAAGTGTTTGTTAAGGTACTGTCTATAAGACTACTTGATAAGAGCCCATAATGTTAGGGGTAACATATTATGGATAGAGGATTGGCTAACGAATAGAAGACAAACAGTCAGGTTAAAGGGCAGGCAGCTGTAACTAGTGGAGTGCCACAGGGACCAATGCTGGGTGCAAATTATTTACAATTAATATTAATAACATGGATGACACAAGTGCATTTAATATCACCAAGTTTGTACATGACACAACAGGTGGGAAGGCAAGTAGTGAGGGTGACCTAAAGAGATGAAAGAGAGGATGTAGTCAGGTTGAGTCGCAAAATTAGGCAGATGGAATAATGAGAGATTATGCACTCTGGCAGGAAGAATAGAAGAACTGTATATTATTTCAAAGCAGAAAGACTTAGGGAAAGCACAAAAGGATTTGGGGCATCTTGTGCATGAATCTGCCTTATCCACATAACCCTTGATTCCATTACTGATTAGAAATCTATCTCAGCCTTGAATGAAACTGAACAACCCTTCCCTGACAGTCCTCTGCAATTCCACAGACTGACTGACTCCGGAGAGAAAAAAAGAAATCCTCCTCATCTGTTTGAAGAAAGGAATGCCTTACTCTCAGATGCCCTCTGGTCCTAGAAACTCCTAAAAAGGGAGATGACTTCTCACCATCTACCCTGTTGAGTACTCTAAGAATCATTTGATTCTTGAACTTAGCCTTTAGCTCCATTAGTGTCCCTAGTACTTCTTCTTGAGTGATAATTATTGTTTGAATTTCCTCTCCTCTAGCCCTCTTTCTCATTTCGTCCAAGTTATCAGCTTGTACTTGTAGCAGGAGTATGAGTGTGAGAATAGGGAAGGGCACAGGACAGGGAGATGCATCAACACCCAACAACTGGGGCCCAGGCCTCTAGGGGACCCATTGTGCTTAGGCTAGGTGCCAGAAAATAGCTTCAGGGTTCATAATTTCTGTCCCTGCCTCTGACAGTAGAGAGTTAAGATCTCTATCATCTCATGAGCAATTCACATAGTGCTGCACCGTTTTAGAATGGAATTGAAGAATGAGTCAGAAATGCAAGTAGGATGTCATTGTTCTTCAGTAATGCTTTCACCATATGCACTTCTCAAATCAGTTTCTCTACTGGTCTACTTTTGATCAAGGAAGGAGAGTGAAGTATCATTGTAATCTGAAGGCTATGCTGAAAGTTAAGCATTTTTCAGCCTGGATTTTAATGGCAGCAAAACTGCTAGCATTCATTTTTGTTACTTAACTCAGGGCAGCACACATACAGAATGATGAGCAAGTCCAGAATTTGGGTCAATGATTCTTCACTTCTCCAGAGCCTGCTGTTGATGCTCCCCTCCCTCTACCAGATGGCAATCAATGATAAATCAATGGATTGCTGAGACAGTCAGTCTTAATGCTGTTAAGCCTGTAGTGAAAACCCTTGAAAGTTGCACATTGCTGAAATAGGTGTATCTGGCTTCCTTTACAGTGTACTAACTCCAACCAATTACTGTTTTTATTGCCCTTGAGTAGCAAATTTTAGCTTTGTGGAACACCAAATTTCTCCATTGTGATATACATATATATTTTTTTTTAAAAAGTCACAAATTTTAAAAATAATTTGTTAAAAAATATTTTTTGCTCCCAGCTTAATCTAAATGTAATCATTATTATTTTGCTCACTGAATGTTTAAATTCAAAGTGAAGTCAAGTGCTTTCCTTAAAAAGTTGCTGGTTTCCTGTGTAAAAATTTCAAAATGACTGGCTGCTTTTCTTACTATTTGACACCACAGCTACTGGATGCTAAGAATCAAGGAATTTTACAGGAGGCCATTCAGCCCATCAGTTCTGTACAGCTCCTGAAAGAGCTTACTAACTAATCCCATTATCCAACACTATCTTTGTAGCACTCTAAATTCATCACTTTCAAGCATATAGCCTATTCTCTTTTGAAAACTCATATGGAATCCATCTCCACCACTCTCCCAAGCAATGCATTCCAAATCCTAACAACTCTGAATCAAGAAGGTTCTTCTGGTCTCACTTTTAGCTCTCTTGCTGACAATCTTCAAATATGTCCCCTAGTTACTATCATACCAACCAGTGGAAACAGAACACCCTTCTTTACCTTGTCAAAATTGATCATAATCTTGAATAGCTCAATAAGGGCAGTGACTTGGTGATATCAAGAACTACAGATACTGGAGTCAGAGATAACACAGGAGGCAAGGCAGCATCAGAGGAGCAGGAAAGTTGATGTTTCTGGTCGGGACCCTTCTTCAGAAATGGGGAGGGGGAAGGGAGCTCAGAAATAAATAGAGAGGAGGGGTGGGGCTTATTTCCCAGCTCCCTTGACCCCTCCCCCATTTCTGAAGAAAGGGTCCCGACCCGAAACGTCAACTTTCCTGCTCCTCCAGCTCCACTCTGTGTTGTCCTTTGATTTGGCACCAGATTTAAATGGCTGTTGGTAGAGAGAAATATCATTCCACGATGAGTGCTAGATTTGTGGGCAGCTGTCTTTGACGTAAGGCAATTGCTCCATCGTTGACTGCAACATCCAGGCTTGCGTAACATCTGCTGTTCAAATTGAACATGATTGGATATTTTGAGTAAGTACTTGCGAATCCTTTTTGTCTAGTTTTCCATCAGCCCTCATGGAACACACACGTGTATTTTTAAATGCACAAGAGTTTCAGTTTTTAAGCACTAATTCGCACTTTAAAAATGATCTAACAAAATATTTTAGAAAACTCGAAACATCCATTAGTTTCAGCAAAGATAAAAGACAAAACCTGGACTTCCATCAGATTAATTCACTCGTGCAACAAAAACAAAGTTGCTGGAAAAGCTCAGAACAGTTCTGAGGAAGGGTCACCGGACCCGAAACGTTAACCCTGATTTTTTTTTCCTTCACAGATGCTGCCAGACCTGCTGAGCTTTTCCAGCAACTTCTGTTTTTGTTCCTGATTTATAGCATCCGCAGTTCTTTCGGTTTTTAATTCACTCGTGCCCTCATCCTTAAAAAACAACTCACCAAGTCTCCCCACACAATGGGTTCTGCCTCCCCATACACCTAGATCGGTGGGATTTTATCTGACGTTTCCCGGAGTTAAAACAAGGGAAACTGGTGGATTTTGGAAGTGCTTTACTGTGGTTTGGAAGTGGTTTACTGTGAAGCACTTTGCCTGCAGATCTGAAAATAGTTCGTGCGTTTGAAATCTCCACCCAGCTCTGAACGCACCCTACTCAATGAAAATGTGCTCGAGGGGGATGGGGTGAAGGAGACAACTTGATTGCAGGAGGTTTGAGACAACAAGGTGTAGAACTGGATGAACACAGCAGGCCAAGCAGCATCAGAGGAGCAGGAAAGCTGACGTTTCGGGTTTGAAACAGTTTATGTTCGGTCAGACCAGAAGGAATTTATTTGAAGTGACTTGGCGGTGAAGGAAAGGCAGAAACCCTGGTGGTGAAAGAAAAAGCTGTTTTGAGGAGGGAGAGGAAGAAAAAGAGAAAGCAGCCTGTTAGACACATGGTAAGTACTGAGATTCTAGCAGGCGCTGGCAAGAGATGGAAAATCTTTTTTTTAGAAAAAGAATAAAACGTCTTTTTAAAATGGGTCAATATGATGAAAAGCGGAATGGAAGTGTGTGAAGACCCAAGTTGAAGAGATTTAGGTTGGAAGCTTTAAGAGCAGGAAGGGCGGCTGGAAGAGAGGAGGAGGAGGAGGAGATGGAGAAGGGGAAAGGGACCGGAATGATGTTGATCAGGAAGCGGGTCTGGTCGCTGGGGAGGGGAAAGGAGGCAAAGCCGGGCCCGGCGAGTGCGGCCAGGCCTCGGACTGCGGTGGATGTATTTGCCCGTGGTCGGATCCGGTTCTCGAAACCGGCGGTGCATCGTTCACTCAGTATTCCCCCCCGAATACGACAGGGAGCCGACACAGCGGCTTCCCCCC
>NW_025977287.1:0-7036 GCF_021869965.1 Rhincodon typus | reverse complement strand
GTGTGTGTGTGTGTGAGAGAGTGTGTGTGTGCGTGAGTGTGTGTGTGAGAGAGAGTGTGTGTGTGTGTGTGTGTGAGAGAGTGTGTGTGTGCGTGAGTGTGTGTGTGAGAGAGAGTGTGTGTGAGTGTGTGTGTGTGTGTGTGTGTGCGTGTAGGCCAGGCCAGGTAAGGATGGCAGTTTCCTTCCCTAAAGGACATTAGTGAACCTGACCTTTTTGTCCCCCCAACAATGGTTTCACGGTTACCGTTAGACTCCTAATTCCTGATTTTTATTGAATTCAAATTCCACCATCTGCAATGGCAGGTTTTGAACTCAGGCCCCCTGAGCATTACCTGGGGATCCCTGAATTGACAGTCTAGTGATAATACTACTACGCCAGTCATACTGACGGCTCACTGTGCTGATGGCTTTTTGCTTGCAGGCTCTCCAGTTGTCGTGTGACCATACTTTGGCTTAAAGAGGTTATTTTGTCCTATATGTTTTGTTTTGAAAAGAGGTTTTAAGACGGAGAAACTGAGCTGTCTAGTTAAAGCCAACCACCAGGCCTTGGGGATCTTTTTAAATTTGGAACAATAGAAGCAGCCTGACTGGGTGGTAACTAGCTCCCACAGAACCAGTGTTTGAGTTTGGCTTTCAGCGGCTGTTGGGGTTTTAAAGTTGGTTGTGGAAGCTGCGTGCCTCTCTCTGCCAGTTTTCTCTCTCTGCTGCCGGAATCATATGTGAGACAATGTATTTTACTGAATTTCCCTTTGCCAAGGGTGTGTTTATTGAATGTTACTATATTGGAACAACTAGATCATAGAATCCCTACAGTGTGGAAGTAGGCCATTCGGCCCATACCAATCCTCCAAAGAGCATCCTACCAAGAGCCCCTGCCCTAGCTCTGTATTTCCTGTAGCCAATCCACCCTGCACATCCTTAAACTGTGGGCGGAAACCGGAGCACCCGGAGGAAACCCACGCAGACACGGGGAGAATGTGCAAACTCCACACAGACAGTCGCCCGAGAGTGGGATTGAACCTGTGTCCCTGATGTTGTGAGGCAGCAGTGCTAACCATTGAGCCAGCATGCTGCATCAGTATTTAGTAGCTAAATAATCTATTATTCTGTTAAGTGTTCCAGTAGAGTTAAAGTTACAACAAATCTTCTTTCTTTTGTTATATTTTACCTGTACGGTGGGAACAAGGTGTGTTTTGCTTAAAGCTGGTGATGTGACCAATTGAATTATATCTGGAGCAAAGCAACTTTACAACTGCCTTTAAATTAAATAACAGTTTAGGTATAAGCTTTTTCCTTGATATATTTGAAGGGGGTTTGGTCTGGTCCTTAAGAGAGGCCATCAGGGAAGATTGTTGTACTATCATTTCTATTTGATGTACTGGCTAAATACCTCACCTGGCATCTCCTGGATCTGTGCTCAAATCAATCCCGAAGTGGAAACAGGAACTCAGTAATCAGAATACTCATCTCCATTGTCCCCAGTCCAGAGAAGCCTCCAGTCCTTCAGGCAAATTTTGAGCTTCCTCTTCTAGGGAACTGTCACATCATAGAATCCCTACAGTGTGGAAACAGGCCCTTCGGCCCAACAAGCCCACAGCAACCCTCAAAGCATCCCACCCAGACCCATCCCCTACAGACAATTTAGCACAGCCATTCCACCTAGCCTGTACATCTTTGCACTGTAGGAGGAAACCAGAGCGAACCCGCACTGACATAGGGAGAATGTGCAAACTCCACACAGACTAGCACCCGAGGGTGGTATCAAACCCTGGTGCTGTGAGGCAGCAGTGCTAACCACTGAGACACCATGCCACCCTATTGCCTGAGTCAACCAACAAAATCTGTAATCATTACAGTGGGTCTGTGCCTTTGGTAGGAACCTAAAGCCCACTAAATATTTGCAAAATTATATAATTTTACAGGACTGAAGGAGGCCATTCAGCCCATCATGTCTGTACTGGCTCCTGAAGGAGCTACACCGCTAGTCCCACTCTCCAGCCCTATCTCCGTAACTCTCTAACTTTGTTCCTTTCAAATATATATCCAGCTCCCTTTTGAAACCTCCTATGGGATCTGCCTCCACCAAAATCTCGAACAGAAACAAAGTTGCTGGAAAAGCTCAGCAGGTCTGGCAGCATCTGTGGAGGAGAAAACAGAGTTAACGTTTCGGGTCCGGTGACCCTTCCTCAGAACTGCCTCCACCAAAATCTAAACTGTTGGACAAATTACTTCTTTATTTAAAATTTGGCTACCGGTATGATTAAACTGGTAGCTGTATAGAGATTCAGCTCTCTCCAGGGTTTGAATTGAATTGAATCACCTGCACTCAAACGAGTACAGTAAAAAAGTTTAGAAATTGCCACTTACTGTGCCATCTTAGGTCCAAAGGTACCTCAGTACAGCTTCTTCAGTACAAGTTCTTAGTGGAGATTTAATCTACAAAGGAACCTAAGGTCATGAGTGTCTGAATGGCCTAGTCCCGCTCCTATGTTCCTGACTGGTAACTCTCACCTTTAGTAATACATGGGAGTCACGATACAGAGGGAAGGGAGTTCCAGTCTGCGTTAAATTCTACCATTGTTGCTTTGTTAGTGTTTTATGGGGCTGTCCAGAGGGAGCTTTGTTTTGTATCTAATCTGTGCTATAATTATCCAAAGATTGTTTGATGAGGTCAGGGTAGATGGAGATGACTATCCATTCTGTGCTATTGCCTGCCCTTGGAGTGTAATATAGGGATAGTGTACTGGAGGCTTTACTTTCAGATTCCTTTTAGTTTAAGAGTAGAGGATGCTTCACTCTGTATCTAACCTGGCATTTCCCCTGTCCTGGCAGCGTTTGCTGGGGACAGTGTTGCAGGAGCTTTATTTACTGTTTAAAAGAGTAGAGAGAGCTTTACTCTGTATCTAACCCTGTGCTGTCCCTGTCCTGGGAGTGTTTGATGGGGACGATGTAGAAGGAAATAGTATTTGTTAGTTATTTTGTCCGTGAGCTAAAATGCTTGCGACTGAACCTGAGAGCTTTCAGCAGAAAACAGTTCATGTCTCCATCCTGCTGTTCCTAATTCTGATTGATGCACGTGTGTTAAATGGGAGAAAGCAATTCTGTGAGAAAAAAAGGCCTGAATTCAAAATGAATGCATTTCTGGGAACAAATTCTCTACTGAGGGTGCAAAAGTACTGTCAATATTTCCTCATTTGTTGGACTGACGATGGCTTTATGATTTCCTACTATTGGTTTCTCGAACAATAGGGGAGTCTAAAATGCTGCATCGTCACCAGAGCGATTCCCAAAAGATGTTGGGAATGTTTCCATGCTTCAGGAGCTCCAAAGTGCAAAGACACAATCACTCACCTTCCGACAGTTAATATTCCACCATACCGGTGATTTATGGAGCGTGAAAGCAGTGTGGGGGAGACTCTACGGTATTGTTAGCGTTCCCTCAGCAAAAGTGGGTTGCTGTGGCAACGCAAACGATTGTAGTCCGGAGCTGTGGATGGTAATGATGGAGACTTCAACCTTCACACCATCATGTGACAGAACAGGAATCTCGCCCGCTCACCATTGGCATAAGCTTCATAGGGTTTACAGCACAGGTAAAAGGTGCATCGACCCACCAAATTGGTGCTGGTCATTTGCCAGCGCTTGACCCATAGCCTTGTATGCCTTGGCATTTCAAGTGCACTTCTAAGTATTTAAAGTCATACAGTACGGAAACAGACCCTTCAGTCCAACCAGTCCATGCCGACCATAATCCCAAACTAAATTGGTCCCACTTGCCTGCTCCTGGCCCCGTATCCCTCCAAACCTTTCCTATTCATGGACTTATCTAAATGTTTTTTAAATGTTGTAACTGTACCACATCCACCATTTCCTCAGAAAGTTCATTCCACATGCGAACCAGCCTCTGTAAAACATTTGTTCTCATATGTTTTTTTTAAAAACTTTTTGCCCTCACCTTAAAAATGTGCCCCCTAGTCTTGAAACCGCCCATCCTAGGGACAAAGCAGCTACCAATAACTCTATCTATACTCCTTACAATTTTATAAACTTCTATACGGTCACCTTTCAAGCCTCTATGCTCCAGTGAAAGGAAATCCCAGCCTAACCAGCTTCTCCCCATAACTCAAACTTTCTATATCCAGCAACATCCTGGTAAATCCCTTCTGAGCCCTCTCCAGCTTAATAATATCCTTCTTCAATGTTATGAGGGTTTCTGCTTCTACCATCCTGACAGGCAGTGAGCTCCAGGCTCCCACCATATCTCTGGGTGATTTTATTTCCTCGCATCTCTTCATAACCCACTGCCCTTTACCTTAAATCTACTCCCCCTGGTTACTGCTCCCTCCATCAAGGGCAGAAGTTCCTTCCTGTCCCTTCATAACTGAAACACTCCAGCCCAGATGCTGAGGTAATGTGGCATGGTGGCTCAGTGGTTAGCACTGCTGCCTTGCAGAGCCAGGGACCTGGGTTCAATTCCAATCTTGGGTGACTGGGTAGGATTTGCACATCCTCCCTGTGTCTGTGTGGGTTTCCTCCCACAGTCCAATGATGTGTAGATTAGGGTGGATTGGCCATACTAAATTGCCCCATAGTGTCTAAGGATGGAGTCATAGAGCATAAGAACAGACACTTTGGTCCATTTCATCCATGTTGACCAATTATTCTAATTGACTTTGGACCATTTGCTAGCAATTGACCCTAAACCCCTTCCAATACTCATCCAGAAGCCTTTTAAATGTTGTAATTGTACCAGCCTCCACCACTTCCTCTGGCAACTCATTCCACACAACCCTCTGTGTGAAAGAGTTGCCCCTTCGGCCCCTTTGAAATCTTTCCCCTCTCACCTTAAACCTATGCCCCTCTAGTTTTGGACTCCCCCCAAACCTTGGAGAAAGACCTTGGTTATTCACCCTCACCAAGCCCCTTATGATATTATACGCACAGCCTAGGTAGATTAGCCATAGTAAATGCAGGGTTACAGGGATGGGGTCTGAGTGGAATGCTCTTCAGAGGGCTGGTGCTGGACTTGATGTGAGCTGTAGGGATTGTATTCTATGGTTCAGTTGGAGTGATGGAGGAAAGCTTGCTCCCAGAGACTGAGGAAAAGAAGCTACAGAGATGGAAGAGATTAAGTGGGGAATTCTAGATAGGAACTGCCACTATGAGGTGGAATTTGCCTCAAGTTGTCCCTGGATTGGTGATGTCCTGTGTTCACTTTCAAAACAAAGACTCTGAAGTAGGCCATTCAGCCCCTTTGAACCTGGATTGAAACAGATGTTGATTACAACTCCTGGTATTCTCAAGCATTGCAGTCAAAGGCACTTGAGGGTCTGGGCTAACACTAAGCTATTCAGTAACATACTTGCAATAGCACATAATGCCTCAAGTGGGCTGGGTTAAGATGGAATCTGGGACTTTATGCCCTCAGGTTCACATGGTGACGACGTTGTGAGTGTGTCTCTTAAAGGCACACTTTCCACATAACTGTGAGGTAGAACACAACGCAAGACACCAGAGGTTTCACTGTATCTCTGTAGAAACCAGAGTTGGTTCCGGCCTGGAAGCCTTCACCTGTGAAACTTATAGTGATCCCAGGATGGAAGAGGCGACAGCCTCCTGTGTGGCCCAGGATCCTGAAAGAGAATAAAGAACATCACAGCGTCGAGAATGCCCTCTCACTAAGTCAATAATCTACATTGCTCACTTCAAACTTTCCAACTGGGGAAATGAGAATGGTCAGGGTTGGGCCACAATGAATCAGCAGGAATCAAATTGCAAAATAAAGCATAAGCAAAAGTCCTGTTGCCATGGGAAACCTCTCACGTTAAAGACACACCGTCATGTTAAATAGGTAATAATTTAACATAGAATCCCTGCAGTGCAGAAACAGCCCATAGTGACCCTCAAAAGATCATCCTACCCTGTGACCCTAGCATTGTAATTCTGCATTTCCCATAGCTAACCTACACATCCTGGAACACTTTAGCACAGCCAATCCACTCTAACCTACAACCCTTTGGACTGTGGGAGGAAACCCCCGCAAACATGGGGAGAATGTGCAAACTCCACAGAGACAGTTGCCCAAGGGCAGAATCGATCCTGAGATCCTGGCACCGTGAGGCAGCAGTGCTAACCACTGAGCCACCCTGAATTGACAAATAGGTGAGGGATTAGAGATACCAGCAACCATGCAGAAACCTGCTTTGTTCTCAGAGCTGTAGGAGGCATGTTGGATGCTGGGAAACTGGTGTAGCAAGTGGAGGGGACTGCAAAATGCTAGGTATATCTCTGAGCAGGTAATCCAGAGGCAAATAATCTGGGTTTGTAGGCTCAAATCCCACTGCAGCTGCCAGGATTAAAATTCAACTGTACAAACAAAAAACAAAGCTGCAGGAGAAGCTCAGCAGGTGTAGCAGCATCTGTGAAGGAAAAAAAAAATCAGTGTTAACATTTCAGGTCCAGTGACCCTTCGTCAGGACATGTTTCTGAGGATGGGTCACCAGACCCAAAACATTAACTCTGTTTTTTTCTTCACAGATGCTGCCAGACCTGCTGAGATATTCCAGCAACTGTACTTTTGTTCCTGGTTTACAGCATCCGCAGTTTTTTTTTTTGGTTTTTATTTGAAATTCAACTGATTGAAGTATGGAACGTGAAGCTAATCTCGGCAATGGTGTCCAGGATAACCATAATACAAATCCCATCCAGTTCAATAACGCTGTTCAGGGAAGGAAATCTGCTCTCCTTACCCAGTCTGCTTCCAGACCCTGGAAGGTCATTGTCTGTCAACCATTCTCTTGAAAGGACCTGAACATGTCACTCGGTTCAAGGAGAGGTCAAGAAATGCCAGGCCTTGGCAGCGATGCCCACCTCTCAAGAGAAAGCTCCTTGTCTCCTTTATTGACGGCAATAAGAGATTGAACCTCATCGCGGACTGACTTGATAGCAGTTTACAAAATTGTGAGTGGAATGGAAAGTCAGAGTCTTTTTCCCCAGTGTAGAAATGTCAATGACTAGGGGACACAGGTTTAAGGTA
>NW_025977286.1:0-7036 GCF_021869965.1 Rhincodon typus | reverse complement strand
ATGCAGGTACAATGGTTGTTAAATTGTGGCATTAAATGTAACGCCCAGATGGAAGCAAAATGATAACCCTGATAATCTTTGTTTGACTGAACAGATATGCTATGCAGTATGAGTTGCACAGATTCGTATTTTTCTTGAAGGGTACAGAGGATTGCTCAGTAAGCCAATGATTGGAGTAATTGGACTGTAGATGGGGTTTGGGGGTGGGTGGGGGGGGGGGGGGTACGGAGGTGCGGGATTTCACCATTTCATTACACAGTAAATTTTAAAGAATGTTTATTTAGTGTTTTAAGGGTCAAAACTTTTTACTATCTTGGCAGATAATCCAAGACCTGGTTAAATAGTTGACTAAGAAACCAAGTTGCGGGCCCTAGTGAAAGAATGAAGAAGTTTCACAAAAGAGTTTGTGCAAAAACGTACATGTTTAATAATGTAAAGGTTATAGAGAAGTAGGTTTTATAGGTTCACTAGTAGAAAAAAAAGGTTGTGTACTAAATAAGAAATAGATGAGAGACACCGTGACTGAATGAATGTTTGTGGACTTTGTCCTGCTGTTAAACCAATATTCACGTAAATAGAAAATAACATCAAAGAGACCTTGAATGACAGACTGGACCTGTGTTGTACATGGTAGGGTTGTAAACAGTAGACAGACACTATAAGATTGATTCAGTGAATCTGTAAATGTTTGAAGTGAAGGGCTGGGCCTCTCAATACAGGTTAACTAAAGATTTGCTGCCGTACTTGGGTTGGCCATAGAAGGTAATACAAGTGCAGTCCATGCATTTCACAACAGTAAATGAAGCTTTACTTGCCATCTGCAACATTGGCGTGAATTTTGTAAAATGGTGTTTTTTTTCACGCAAGCAGCTTGGTATTGATGTATTTTAGTAAACAAAATATATTTTACATTTCTGGCTTAAAGACATACAATATAAATATTGTATATATAGAATATATTGTTTAAATTCATAGATTTGCTGCTGTTTGGGTGGATAAATACTATAACTTTTTCAATAATGACTTTGGGTGGACATAGTAATGTTAAAGTCTGAGCTGGAATGCAGTTGAAAATTCCAGTTTTAACAGTTGTGCGTACATTCCTCTTAGTTTTAGTTGAATCCTGTTTTCATTCCTTTATTTATGAAGTGATGGAAAGTTTTAACAAGAAGTTGCTTTGATTTTTGGGTCCACTGGATGGGCTTTTCTGACCATGAGAATGCTGCAGCATTAACGTATTAGCTTTCAAGATGAAAGGAACGATTTCAATAACTAAAGTTAGTGTGATTTGAAATGAAATATGGATTTCATGGTGACCTTATAAATGTACACGATTGGGGTGAAGATGGGAGTTTGTTTTAAATTATTTGTTCAAATCTTAATGTTTGTACAAAAAATTGTGCTGTTACATTGTTTTAAATACAATTTAAAGATGAATATAGCATGACTGCTCAGCTGTAAGATGGGGAAAGTAATGTGTTTTAAACAGTGAAACTGGGTTTCCTGTACAAATATTGATTTTTCCAATGTGTGCCTAGTGTCTGGAAAATGCTTCTTCCAGGGCCAATCCTGTAGATTTTAGTGATAGTTGGACTTGCTTCATAATATTTTTGGTTCCATCAGGCATCTTCAACAGAAAAATCAAATCAAATATAAAAAAAGGAATACTGAAAATGCCATTCTAATGAGCTACCTTGTTCGTATTAAGCATTCAAACTGGAACATCAACAGTCATTATTTCCTTTTAGGATTCACTGCAAGCCCAAACATTGCTTCGCCAAAACTCCTTATGCTAGATTATCCAGTGGGGTATACATAGCTTGGTGTTCAAATTTACAATTATAATAGACATCTCTGTTGGAGGAATAAAGAAGCAACTTTTAAGGACAGCTTGCATTACACTGTATGACAGCAGAGTGCAAATATGCCGTGTGTTATTAAATTGTACTGTGTTGCTGTAATCTTTTCACCAATACAGTCTTGGTAACCATAATTGACTATGGAACAATTTTTTTTTCTGGTTTATTTTATTCTGCCTTGATATATACTTGTTCCTATGAGGTAAAAAGCCTTTATCTAGAATCTACTGGAGGATGGATGTATCGATGTGGTGAAACAGTCTGTCTATAACCATTTCCTTGCTGTGTCGGCAACAATCTATTTGAATTTATTTTCAAATGTATAACTACAACAGTTGTTAAATTTACATTTAAGCCACATTTTTATTGTTTTTGTATCCATTGACACCACCCAAGTGTCACTAATAGAATTGTCAATAAGTTTAATGTCTCTATTTAGGTGAAGTGCTAAGTGTATGTATAGTGATTTATTAACAGTATTGTGTCGTAGCAGTTGTTTATAATTTTTGTCACATTCAAACTAATGTAAATCTCAGATTTCCTTCTCCCTCTCTCACTCCATCTTCCTTTTCTGTATTGTTTGGAGTCCAGTATTTTGTATCATGTTATAACATTTGTGTTTGTGTAAATAAATTAATTTGTTTCTGGCAAAATGTGTCTGTGTCTCCAATCATCTAATATTCTCTTTTTTTTGCAACGTATAATATTCAGCAACATTTAACATGCTGCCAATTTAAGTCATGCATAAGGGCAGACAGAAAAAAAATCTGCCTATTAAACTACAAAGACAGTGGCTCTTGATTATTCATTTGTAATTCTTGATGCTGTGAAACTATTATAAAATGTTGATAAATTCTTCAGCTGATGGACAAGAAGGTGCTACTCTGAATTTCGAGACTGCAGTGGGCAGCAGTAAGGCTTCTTCAATTCATTTCAGCACTCCTGGACTAAACAGTGAAAAGAATTATCTCTGGTTCCCACTTTCAGTTGAACCCAGTGACCCCATGGAAAGATAAATGTAGATGTTGATAGGAAAGGTTCCCAGTGATGGCCTGTACGCACCACTTCAGATCAATACCAAACTGGCAAGTTAAGTGAAAATGTAACGCCGCAGAAGTCAAGGCCTTAACAGTAACTGAAAGGAGAAAGGGCTGGAAATCATGAATGAGTTGTTCAATTTATATTATTATTAATGAATTAGTATTAGGTGAAATGTCATATATGGAGCAGTCTTTAAATAAATTATTATTACAGTTTAATATTTTAGGTATTGATGTTTCTTCTGTGATTTATTGTTGCTGCTGGGGTACACATTGTAAATTTTCTCCTATCCTTAAATCCAGCAACCACTTGGGAAATGATATTTAAGATGGAAGTTTAGCAATCAGCTGGCCTATTTACCAATCTCTCTTTAAAAGTTCCTCCACCCTTGACTCTCAAACTGTATTTAAAGAAATATTTCTCATCACGAGGTAAATTGGTTTACACTGAAATTTGCAAAAAAAGGTTTTGAAGGGTTTTCATTAGGTGCTAATGCCCTTAGAACACGCCTTGAAACAGCAATAAATTGTTTGCACAGCCAATATTCAACTAAGATCTGTGCATGAACACTCCTATTAGTGATTTTTTTTTAAACTTTCCCAGACTACATAGTGAGCACAATACAATTTCATATTCCTGCCCAGCTATTCAACAATCCAGAGGAATAAACAAAGGGCATTGAAGTTTTAAACATTTAGACTTGCTGTTGTATGCAAGTCTGAATTACTAAACCTATAAATAATCTAGATTTGAGGGATAATTGATTGCTGATGACACCAATTAGGGATGTGACAAACCTGGATAGAGACTGGCAGACTACAGGAAATTGTGAATTGGGATGGACAGATAAGTGGCAACTAGTTAGAAAAATGAGTTCACACATTTTGGAATGAAGAATGGGAAAGGAAATTGGCTTTTAATGGTAAGCTTCTAAATTAAGTACAGGCCTTTTTCAAAGAATAGGGAATCAATGTGATCTCACATTTTACACTAGGAGCAGTTGATCTAGTCATTCAATTACTGCTTCAGGGGCTGTGTGCAAATTGTCACACTCGCATTTATAGTGCTCAGTGCAATTCCAAAATAGCTCATTGCGAAACATTCTAGGACATCCCAATGGCATCAAAGGGGTTCTGCAAAATCAGGGCTAAAAGGTTACTTTCCACCTTTTTCTGGTTGTGACTTGATGACAACTTGAATTTTCCACAGACCAGCAGCATCTAACACACGTTATGACCCCATACTGATGGGAGTCCAGCAGCCTGTCCGAGATAAAATCAAAATGGAGCATTCCGTGCTGGCAATGCTAGCAGTAATATTTGCTGCTGACAGCATACTAGGTACAAATCATCATGGTGGGGAAAGTTAAGAACAGGTGTAACAACAGTGTAGATGCAGATAATTATGGCAAGAATGGATGTCTCACAAAAATGACATTGCTGGAAACAGAAATTCTTGGATTAACAGTAGTGGGTACTTGATGCAGCAACTTTGGTTTGAAAAATGAGAGTCATCTTCATTTAGAGCAGTTATACTCAGGAAGATAATTTCACATGCAAACCTGTATACTGGCTCTGTTGTGTTCTGTCCTGATTCTATAGATTATGGAGTCATAGAGTTGTACAGCATGGATAACTTGTCCAGGCTGACCAAATATCCTAAACTGATCTAGTTCCATTTGCCAGCATTTGGCCCATATCCCTCTAAACCTTTCCTATTCACGTACCCATCCAGATGCCTTTTAAATGTTGTAATTGTACCAGCCTCCACCACTTCCTCTGGCAGCTCATTCCATACACACACCACCCTCTGCATGAAAAAATTGCCCCTAAGGTCCCTTTTAAATCTTTCCCCTCTCACCTCAAACCTACTCCCCCTAATTTGGACTCCCTACCCTGGGAAAAAGAACTTGGCTATTAAACCTATCCATGTCCATCATGATTTTATAAAGCTGCATAATGTCCCTCTCAGCCTCCAATGCTCCAGGGAAAATAGGTCCAGCCTATTCAGCCTATCCCTGTATCTCAAATCCTTCAACCCTGGCAGCATTCTTGTAAATCTTGACTGAACCCTTTCAAGTTTCACAGCATCCTTCCTGTAGCAGGTAGATTTGAACGCAGTGTTCCAAAAGTGGCCTAACCAATGTCCTGTACAGCTGCAACATGACCCTCCCAACTCCTATACTTACTGCACTGACCAATAAAGGCAAGCATACAAAACACCACCTTCACTACCCTATCTACCTGCAACTCCACTTTCATGGAACTGTGAACCTGCACTCCAAAGTCTCTTTGTTCAGCAACACTCCCCAGAATCCTACCATTAAATGTATATGTACGTTGTACAAAACGTTAAGGTGCAGCTGTAGTAATCTTTGTGTTTTCAGAATAAATGAGAACGAATCATACATGCTGCTCCAGTCATGATATTGTAAGCGAATGACAGTTGAGATCAAAATGAAATACTTGCATTTATATAGCAACTTTGACATCAGAATGCTCAAAGGGATTTACAGTAAATAATGTTCTTTTGAACTATAGCTACAATTATACCTGAGGAAACTGTGGGAGTCACGGCAACAACAAACTTTCACAAAGGGTACACTTGCTTTGGTGGAATGAGACCAATCAAGTAGTCATTATTCACACGAGCAACCATTTAAATTGACATAAGTCTTTAAAGTAAATGTGCTCCAGGATAATTTCAATGCATTTTGAATTGATACATTGTTTCACTCTTACAATTTTAAGTGTCATTTGTCGGTATATTAATTTTTCAAATGACATTTCTACCATAAACATCAATTTGTTTGATTGGTTACAGTTGAGATGGTTTGTGGTCTGGTAAGGTGCTTTATAAACATGTTCCTTTTTGCTTCTTCACTCATGGGATGTGGGTTTTGTTTGCTGGCCAGCATTTATTGCCTGTCCCGCATTTATTGTCTGTCCCTAACTGCTATTGAGAAGGTGGTGGTAAGCTGCCTTCTTGAACTGCTGCAGTCCATGTGCTGTAGGTTGATCCACAATGCCATTAGGAAGATAATTTGAGGATTTTGACCCAAGGACAGTAAAGGAACAATGCTGTATTTCCGAGTCAGGATGGTGAGTGGCTTGAAGCGGAACTTGCAGGTGGTGGTGTTCCATGTACCTGCTGCCCTTGTCCTTGGAGATGAAAGTAGTTATGGGTTTGGAAAGTGCTGTCTAAGGATCCTTGGTGAATTTCTGCAGCGCATCTTGTGGAAAGTACACACTGCTGCAACTGAGCATCAGCGGTGGAGGGAGTGTGAGCTTGTTGTTGTGCTGCCAATCAAATGGGCTGCTTTGTCCTTGATGGTGTCAAGTTTCTTGAGCTTTGTTGGAGCTTCTCCCATCCAGGCAAGTGGGGAGTATTCCATCACATTCCTGAAGAAATATAATCCTGGGCAACATCTACAACACATCTTTTATGAGGATTTATTTGGTAGTACTCAATACTGGAAATCTTGCCTGATTTTTATTTTTGTTAATCCAAGGGGCTCTGAAGGTTTTGTGAAAGCCATAGCAAAACCATAACTGGCGTCAGATACAATAACTCTTCTGAAGTTATTGATTCCTTAATAAAGCCATTCCAATGAGTGCTGATACCTGATCCAAATTGATGAAGGCAAAGCAGTGAACATTGTCTCTGTGGACTTTAAGGTCAGAAATCACATGACACCAGCTTATAGTCCATCAGGTTTATTTGAAAACACAAGCTTTCGGAGCCTCACTCCTCTTTCAGGTGTTTACTGAGAGAGGTGGTATCAGACATAGACTTAATAAGTAAAATATCAAAGGGTCACACCACTGATGAGAATATATTAAACAAACCTAAGATGCTGTCAAATCTTTAATCAGTTAGAAGCTTTTGATTGATTAATATGTATATGTAAATCCCCAAATTCCTTTCGAGTCACTATCCTGAGAGAACTAAAGGTTTTATCAGTGTAAAGAAGGGGTGACATTTTAGGTCAGACAATGCATGTTAGGTGTGAGGCCTCGTTTAGAATCTGTTTGTGTTTTGGTTTGGAGACAGAATGGTTTGATTTCCAAAGCAGGAATTTATAAAATGCCACTGTTTCACTGTCAAAAAACTGTGCTTTTTAAACAAAATCGAAC
>NW_025977285.1:1919-7037 GCF_021869965.1 Rhincodon typus | reverse complement strand
TGCAGGGTTCCCAAGCGGAAAATGAGGTGTTGTTCTTCCAGCTTGTGTTGAGCTTCGCTGGAACACTGCAGCAAGCCTGAGACAGAGATGTTGGCCAGGGAACAGAGTTAAAATTGAAGAATCCAATATTCCTCTCGAGTCAAAGTCTTGCGATGGCTTGCTTTCGAAAGCATTGAAAGAACGGACTTGGAAACCCTTTCGATTCTTTTCTTGCAAAATAACACGCAGAGTCAGGTGACTCCACTTGGACAGAAGTGCAGTTGAAGCATTTCATGTTGTACTCATCAGGACACATCTGCAAGAATATCAAATCTCAAAAGGGAAGAACAATTTATACTAACGCGGGAAGGGAGGGAGCTGATTGGCCAGCTATCTGCCCTAATGAACATACGACTGAAAGCTTCAAGGGTCAAGGGACTGAAGATTAGTTTGACCTCCCTAATCTATAAATCCTGATTGGAAGAATTAATGTCGACAGGTGCAGCACTAAGAAAGCAAGCGCTGAATTTGCTTTACGTTTTTATCAGTCAGCTGATAAGGAGAGTGGCATTCACACTACCCTGGCCAATGTTACGTGGGGGCATTGCAAAACTGGGGGCCAATTTTAAAATTCTCATCCTTGTCTTCAAGTCAGACGGCCCTTCCTTTCTCTGTAACCTCCTCCTGCTCACACATGCTGCCTGGGTCCCTCCTCACCTCTCCCATCCTTCTGAACGATCCTTGAAATCAATCTGTAAGATCAAGCCACCCTGATGTCTCCTTGTGCCAGGTCGTGCCTTAACTATGACATGCGCCTCAGTCCCTTTTGCTATTTTAGAGGCACCATCTAAATGCACATTGTCTCCAATGGATGAACCTGGCCCCTATCGAACAACCTCTTGCAAATAAAAACCTGTGCAATTTAGCCCTCACCAGCCTCTGTCCCCATAGCCTTTCAAACTGGCTCCCTTTAGCACGTTATACTCACTGCAACATACATTGCATAAAACATACCTGATCACATACCTCCTACCAATCTTTGATGCCTGAGTTTGCCCTTTAACCACGATGCCAACCACATACTGGGCAGCGGTTAACAGAGCACCTTGAACGCTTGCAAAATGAGGCAGCTGGGCAACAGACATGGGCAATGTTACATCTTGGAAATAAACTGATTGTCAAGAAAAATGTTAGTGTCTTGTGCAACTGGCTTGCAAGCGAGTTAAGGAAACTTTCCGTTGCTAGTGAAAAATAACATTCTTACCCTTATCCTGTTCCGTAACCTCCTACTCCCCTACTAACATTCTGGTCAGCTCAAAGAGGACCACTCCAAGTATTTTGGTTCCGTTCCTGGTCTAGATGCTGACAACCACTTGTCATCAACAAGCTGGACATGACCTTTAACCCAGGGCTTGAAACGGTTCAGTCCTGAGTGTACATCTGAACACTCTAATGTTGGGGCGATCTGACCAGATGTTCGAAACAGCTGGGAGGATTGGAGAGGAGCTATTTCCTCTGGTGAAGCAAATCAGACCAAAGGGAACACAATCTCAACATTCGAGCCAAACTGATTGGGGGTGATGCGGAGGGGACACTTCCTCACGCTGATGAGTGTGGAAATCTATATTTCTCTCCCCACCTCCCCCCACCAAAGGTTACCCTGCCTCCAAAACAAAATATACAGGCTTATTTTCATTCTTTCATAGAACGTCTTTGTTACCTATCCCTAATTGCCCCCGGAGAAGGTGCGTTCTTGAACCGCTGCAGCCCCTATGGTGTAGGGACACACACATGTTGCTGTTAGGGAGTGACACTAAAGGAACGGCAGATATATTTCCAAGTCAGGATGGGGAGGGGCTCGGAGGGGAATTTGCAGGGGGCTGGTGTTCCCATGTATCTGCTGCCCTTCCAGATGGAAGTGGTCGTGGGTTTGGAAGGTGCTGCCTGAGGATCTTTGGTGAATTTCTGCAGCGCATCTTGTAGACGGTACAAACTGCTGCGACTGAGCATCGGTGGGGGAGGGAGTAAATTGTTGGTGTGACAGCTTTAAAAGCGTTTGTTAATACCTAAATCAACGTGACCCTAACCTTCACAGGTTACAATGTTAGCACAGACTACAAGCCTTTGTGAGTTGCTGTAGTAAGTGGAACGCTCAATTACTACTGCTCCAAGAGAAAGTTGGAAGTGATGGATGAAGTGAATATTTAAAGTAGTGGATGAAGTGGGAATGTTGTCGAACGAAGAGACCTTGGGGTGCAGGCTCATAGTTCCTTGAAAGTGGAGTCGAAAGTAGACAGGGTGGTGAAGGTGGTGTTTGGTACACTTGCCTTTATTGGTCAGTGCATTGAGTAAAGGAGTTGAGAGGGTCGTGTTGCGGCTGTACAGGACATTGGTTAGACCACTATTGGAATACTGTGTTCAATTCTGGTCTCCCTGCTATGGGAAAGTTGTCGTGAGATGTGAAAGGGTGCAGAGAAGATTTACAAGGATGTTACTGGGCTGGAATTACACTCAATAGACCGGATCATATAAATACCAAGTGGAGCAGAACAACATTGTTTCATTGGAGGCCGTACTGATGATGTTACCTAGCATGACGACTGGGGGTTGGCGGGGGCAGGGGGCGTGGTGGTGTGTGAAAGGCGCTATAGAAATGCACATTCATTTCTTGCAATCTCGTAATCCAAACAGGTTGGGCTCGACTTGTTTTCCATACTTTCGCATCTCGTCAGCATCGCTCTAAACAAATGAGGAATGAATATCTTTCAGGTCATCATTGTGGGGAAGCTCACATAACTGAACAGAACGTGTTGTGAAACGTATTTTTTTTGGCACAGTGCTCCCATCACAGAGCCAGCAAAAGGTTTGGATGGTATGTTTATTCACTGTGAATTCAGGGCACCTACATCAGTGTGTACCATTTACAAGGTGCGCTGTAGGAATTCACCAAGGCTGCTTAGACAGCACCTTCCAAACCCATGACCTCTACCATCTAGAAGGACGAGGGCAGCTGATACATGGGAACACCAGCCCCCTGCAACCTCTCCCTGAACCACTCACCATCCCGACTTGGAAATATATCGGCTGTTCCTTCAGTGTCACTGGGTCAGAATCCAGGAATTCCCCTCCCTAATGGTACTGTGTGGGTGTCCTTACACCACATTGGACTTGAAGGCAGCTCACCAACCACCCCCCATCTTCTCCAGGGGCAATTAGAGATGGGCAATAAATGTGCTGGCCTTGTCAGTGACACTACAACCTATGACTTCTCCCGAATTCCCTGCTGGATTTATTAATGACTTTCTTGTACACAGAGGAGGTCTTGTTGTAGTGTCCCGGCTCTGAGATAGACACTGTGAGGAAAGTCCATTCATACCATGTCCACGCAGATGGATTATTCTCCTGTAGGTCCTTCCAACGTTAAAAGAAAGCAGATAGATTGGGAGAGATGTCTGGTTAGCTAGGATGGGAAGGAAATTGGATTACTATCACTATGCATGGCTCCAGAGTACACGTATGTGCTAAGGGCAAGTTGCCATAGCAACTGAAAGGCCGGGAAAACCATAACATGCAAATCACATACATTCATACAACACGGAAACAGACCCTTTGGCCCAACCAGTCCGTGCCGACCATCATCCTAAACTAAACTAGTCCCACCTGCCTGCTCCTGGCCCCTATCCCTCCAAACCTTTCCTATTCACATACTTATCTAAGGGTCTTTTAAATGTTGAAACTGTACCCACATCCACCACTTCCCCAGGAAGTTCATTCCACATATGAACCACACTCTGTTAAAAAAAAAATTGTCCCCTTGTGTCTATTTTAAATCTCTCTCCTCTCACCCTAAAAATGTGTCCTGTAGACTTGAAATCCCCCATCCTTAGGGAAAGGACACCTACCAGTATCCTTATCCATGCCCCTCATGATTTTATAAACCTCTATAAGGTCACCCCTCAGCCTCCTACGCTCCAGTGAAAAAAGTCCCAGCCTATCCAACCTCTCCCTCTAACTCAAATCCTCCATACCCGGCAACATCCTGGTAAATCCCTTCTGAACCCTCTCCAGCTTAATAATATCCTTCCTATAACTGGGCACCAGAGCTGGACACAGTGCTCCAGAAGAGGCCTCACCAATGTCTTGTACAACCTCAACATGACGTCCCAACTCCTATACTCAAAGGTCTGAGCAATGAAGGCAAACGTGCCAAATGCCTTCTTAACCTCCCTGTCTGCATGAGACGCGACACATCTTACAGCATAACTCCCAGAAGGATCAAAGTCCACAACACAAAGAGGCCACTCAACCCATCATAACTGTTTTTGGCCTTTACACTGAAGGCAAAAGAAACCGAGGGGAGTCAGTTAACCCCTTCATGTGTTTCTAAATCAGTCTGCGGTCATTATTTCAGCATTATCCACAAAGCTGACTTCCTCAATCTGGTCACCGAACACAAAACAAAAAGTCATGCTGAATTGCATAACTTACAGCACAGTTTACCTCCCACACTCACTGTCTGATTTTAGGAATGATGTGGTTTAACCAGGACGATACCAACAGTAAGAGACACCAGTTATGTGGCCAGGTTAGCCTTGTATGCCTTACAGTATACAGTCATACAGCACAGAAACAGGCCCTTCGGTCCAACTCGTCCATGCTGACCAGATATCCTAAATTAATCTAATCCCATTTGCCAGCATTTGGCCCCTATCCCTCTAAACCCTTCCTATTCATGTACCCATCCAGATGCCTTTTAAATGTTGTAATTGTACCAACCCCCACCACTTCCTCATTCCATACACACACCGTGAAAACGTTGCCCCTTAGGTCCCTTCTAAATCTTTCCCCTCTCACATTAAGTCTATGCCGTCTAGGCTCCCCACCCTGGAGAAAAAGACCTTGGCTATTCACCCTATCCATGCCCCTCATGATTTTATAAACCTCTATAAGGTCACCCCTCAGCCTCCTACGCTCCAGGGAAAATAGCCCCAGTCTATTCAGCCTCTCCCCGTAGCTCAAACCCTCCAACCCCAGCAACATCCTTGTAAATCTTTTCTGAACCCTTTCAAGTTTCACAACATCTTTCCTACAGCAGGGAGACCAGAATTGAATGTAGCATCCCAAAAGTGGCCTCACCAA
>NW_025977285.1:0-1909 GCF_021869965.1 Rhincodon typus | reverse complement strand
TCGAGTACATACGGTATTAATCGCCCTTGAATTGGTGGAAGGCAACTCAGATACCAGGTGGCCAATACACTGGCAATGCCAACTTGCATTGATATAGCTTCTCGAAGACGGGGTGTTTCATGGGAGCGCAGGAGGAGATACCAGGGAGAAGAGGGTCGGGCATTAAGAATGTCTTGGAGGAGGAGAAAGTAGCAGGCGGGAAGGGTTTCAGGTGGGTAATTCAGGAGCTTAGGGCCCAGGCTCACTTATAGAGTCAGTCATACAACACAGATACAGGCCCTTTGGTCCAACTTGTCCACGCAAACCAAGTTTTCTAAACTGTATTAGTTCCATTTGCCTGCATTTAGCCCATATCCTTCTAAACCTTTCCTGTCCACGTTCCCATCCGGATGCATCTTTAATGTTGTAACTGTACCTGCATCTACCACTCATTCCATACATGTTACAAATTCCCCCCCTCAGGAAAAAAAGACCCTGGCTATTCACATTATCCATGCCCCTTGTGATTTTGTAAACCTCTGTAAGGTCAGCTTCCTACGCTCCAGGGAAAAAATTCCCAGCCTATCCAGCCTCTCCTTATAACTCAGTCTCACCAACATCCTAGTGAATCTTTTCTGCAGCATTTCCAGTTTGATAACATCCTTCCTATTGGACGGTGACCAGATTTGTATGCAGTATTCCAAAAATGGCCTAACCAACGTCCTGTACAGCCGCAACATGACCCTCCCAACTACTAGACTCAACGCTTTGCAAGCATGCCGAATGCTTTCTTCACCGCCCTGTCCACCTGCGACTCCACTTTCAAGGAACTATGTACTAGAACCCCTAGGTCACTCTGTTCAACAACATTCCTCAACAACATCCAACAGTGAGGCGATGGTATTTGGAGGAATCTGTGAGGAGGTCAGAGTAGGATCAACATAGAGATCTCTGAGGAGGGTGTGGGTCTGGAGGAGGCTACAGAGTCAGGGGGACGGAGGGAGGAGGGGGTGCTGTACAGGCATTTGAAAACAAGGGAATGTTGAAGTGGTGGGAGGAGGTTGGGGGAGGGGAAGGGAGGGAATTGCTGCACTGGGAGCTGAAGTAGGAATACCAGTGGGAGGGAGGCAGTGAATGGGAATGTGGTGTGAGGTAGAACATAGGTTAGCAGAGGTTCAGATGAGCTGACATCTAAGGTGGATGGGAGGGAAGAAAAAAAGGTGTGAAAAGACTTCAATGGATGTGGATGGGACAATCCAGGGCCTGCCTATCCGCTCACTCCTGAACGCGGAATCACTGTAGCACTGAAAGAGACCATTCAGCCCATCTCTTCCCTCACGGGCCCTCCCAATAGCACAGAGTTAGTTTCCTCTTGCCTGCTCTCCACATCCTCTGCATGGTGCTACTCTCCAAGTAAGCGTCTCATTCCCTCTGGAATGCCTCTCTGCCACACCCAGATCCCAAATGCTTCCCTTCGGGAATTCTGAGGCTCACTTCCCTTCCCCCGGAGCTGCATCGTTGTCCCGACAGATTCCAGTCTTGCCAGGGAGCGTGAGCCCAGTGTGAATCGAGACTTGTAGATAGAAGGCAGATCTCGTTCAAACATGACCCAGCTCCCACCCCCACAGGAAGGTATCTCAGCCCTCTCCCTACTGTTTATCCTGAAGCAAAGGGGTGGGGGGTGCGAGGGAGGAGCAGGAAGGACTTGAACACACACACACACACACACACACACCCAATTGGCAGGGGATGAGTGAGCGTGGGTTTAGCTCAAGAAAAACGCACAGAGTCTGCAGGGAACTGCACACAGCCCGGGCCACAAATGCAAGTTGTGCGGGGTGGGGGGGCAAAAGCGTGCAAACGGAGAAAAAGACTGCAGCCCGGGGGTGGGCGTTAAATTGCACATATATTCCCGGGATTTGTCGGGGGG